>NW_010245454.1:681-8750 GCF_000690775.1 Eurypyga helias | reverse complement strand
TTTTTTTTCAAAATCAATATTATCCTTGTAAATTCATATCCAGTGCAAGATGTAAGGAAACAGCTATTCTGCGTTTAATATTCTTTACCTCATTTTAACTTCAGTTATTTTTTTATATGCATCAGACAAAAGGTACCATCATTGACAGAAAGATGGATTCATCTGGAGAGCAGCATCACGTTGCCTTTCAAAATTTAAGTTACTTCTCAACTGTTCACAGTGGAACAACTAATAATAAAGAATATGCAATATGGAGCTTACCTTTTACACCACCAAATGGCCCATACGTCATATTACAAGCAGTTCTCTGAAGATTGTGCTCATACATCAGTTTAATCTGATACTGGTTCCCATGTTCCACATTTCCCAGGGTTCCTACAAAAAAACAAAGGGTATATATTTATATTTTTGATCCATGCAGTGTGGAAGTAGTAAAGGTCTATCAGTTTAAACAACCTAAAAAACTACAACTTGCTCCTAATGACTTTGTGATATGAAGGCTCTCACTAAGCTACAAAAATTCCTGAAGACCAGTACCAGAATTTAGGTGTCATTATATGGTATAAAGACATAACAAGAAGCTGAGATTTTGTTACTTAACTGTATTTTTTTTCATGTTAGGCACACCTCTAATACCAGAGAAAAAGCCTTCACAAAGGGAAATCCTTACGATTCTCGAGTTATTCAGTAAATATACTGCCATCTGCCAGTCTCAGCTGTAATAGTCTTTGTCTCAAATTAAGCTGTAGCTCTTCATTAGCTATAATTTGAGAAAGCTATGATTAGGGCATATTTATGACTTGCCTTCACTCTGTCTGAAATCAACAGTGCAAAGATAAGAGACAAACATATGGTAACAAAAAAAAATTCACGATATACATCACATTCTCTGAAAAGGTCTGAACTTCAGCTTCCTGATGCCTTCAATGAACTAACAGAAATTCAAAAAGTCTTTCTAAAGAAACTAAAGCTTCCCTTTTGATAATCAAAAGTCTTCCCTGCACACCATGAAGATAAAGTTCTTCATCATGTAGAGTAATGCTTAAGGACTATGTTACCAAGAAAAAAAAAACCCCACACCTTTGAGAACAGTCACATCAGCACAGAAAAGATGTTTTTAGTGAATGATTTCTAAACTAAACCCTACCACAGCTTTAAGTATACAAAGATTATTCCAACACCATCTTAAACAAGAGGCTATGAAAGATTTGTAGCTTATGCTGAACTATTAGGCAATTTGTCCAACTAAAATCCAATACAGCTTTAAAGCAATTGCCCCTACTGCAGGCTCATGTTAGGAAAAGGATTGGAACAGACAGGAGGGGAAAAGCCCTGGCTGGAAAAGTAACTAGCTAAGTAGCAACAACATAGGAAAAAAAGTTAGAAAGTAGTCAGTATGTTTATACTGACTGGAATACAGTATCCAGGCCATACTTCAGTCAGCCCTGAAGGATGCTTTCATCTGTCAAGTTGAAGCAGCATAGATATTGTATTATGAATAACAGATACAGCAACATGTATAAAGCAAGTAAAAGTCCCACTTCATGAAAGTATAATTTGCCATGGAAGCATAAAGAAATAATGATCCTTATTTCTCAAAGGACCTTGTTCGAAAGTACCTGTTCACATGAGAGAAATTACCATTACAGCGTGAATATTTACAAATTAGTATGAAAAGTCAATTAAAGGATCGTAAAACTTCACTTTCATTATTACTTAAATGCTTAAACCATATAGACCAAACAGCAAATTATAACTAGAAAAAAATTCTAGACAGACTTATTGTTGTATGTTATTAACACAAATTTTAAAATAAATTGTTTTAATACAAATTGTACTGGTAGGCTACAACCCTAAGACATAAGCACAGAGAAGGGAAAGCATGAAAACTGCAGTACATCTAGAAGTATCACCCCTCAACAAAGACCAATTTTACAGGTGTCTGCGGGTAAGATAACTAGAAGACAAACAGAATCTGGAAAGAGAGCATGTGTTTGTAAACTATCTATCTACAAGGCTGTGATAGGAAGCAGGTTTCTCCTACAAAAAAAAAAAAACATGCTCTTATAATTAAAGGAGTCACAGCTGCCCCTGCATAGGGAAAATTAACAACACATAGTTCGCTACCGAATTTTGAAGATGGGGGTATAACCAATAGGTCTCTTAAAACTATGCTTTGCCTTAAGCATGTATTAGGGAGAATTCAAGGCACAGAATAGGTATTTTGTGACCTGCCTCTTCACATATAGTGAGAGCACAGCACTTAAAGTGAGGATTTAAGAAAAGACACCGCAGTTTCACCTTCTTCCCAGTATAAACTCCCTATCTTCTCTTGGGCTGCACTGCCATTGTTCTGGCTTTCTAAGAAACTACCTGGATTTTTGAGTTCAGAATTAATTAAAATAATTTCATTTTTAAAGAGCTAAGCTGTCATTAAGCAACCACTTGTTCATTAGCATGCTGAACAGCAACACCCACTCCTAACACGGTAAGGAGAACTAGCTGTTCACAAGCACTACCAACTGCAGACCATCGCACGCATCATGGCATCTCAAGCACTGAGCAGATCACCAAATCTGGGTTAACCACTGGGAAATATCCAGACAGAATTACTAACATTTCCTCTTCATACACGAGCCTGAGTGGGAGAACCTGACTGCAGCTCTTCAGGGATGATGAGCAAATGCTGTGTACACCAGGTTTAGCATTTCATCTAATTCAAACTTTAGCATATGCTTAAAATCACAGGGAAGCCTGTATTTGCAAACTAACCTGAAACAGCATATACACAGAGTTTTCGGCAGTGCAACACAGCCAGATGAAGTCCTTCAGTACCACTGCAAAGAAAGTTAAAAAAAAACCTCTTTTCAGATAAATTTCAAGTAAAATGCATACTGAACAAAATTCAAGTAACTTGTTGAAATTACTTTCAGGTGTGGGACAAAGCCAAAGGTTTGGGTGTTAGGTTCTAGCATAAAAACTCAGAAGCACTAATCTTCCTAAATTTATACTGCAGTATTAGAAGTTAATTTCCAAATTAAAACAAATCCCTTAAGAACACATATTTAATTGGCTGTAAGAGAATCTACTTAGGAGAACTTTAAAATGAATCCTTTAAGAACTCATTTTTTAAATAATTTTGAAATTAATTTCCAATACTGCAGCATGAACTTCACTTTAAATATGATACAAAAACCTGTACTAGCCCCAGGAAAGACACATGCTCTGAGATCAGAGGCCACAAGCTGAAAGGCCTATGTCAGTTGGCAACTGCTTTTTTTTTGTTCAAGTACTCATGGAGTGACCCTTTGCAAGAATTCTAACGCCTTACCCTGTGAAGTGTTCTAAAACATTTTCTATAGCGACAGCACAAGAACTTTCTCTGCAGGAAATACTACTCACATTTAATGGAAGAAGAATGTGAATATAGGATTCTAAGTTTATGAATTATGCCTTATAGCATAATTAATTTAGGTTCCATGCAGCTGGTATAAAAATGAATTTAAAAAGAATTAATCTATGCAGTTGCTGAAAAATACTTGTTTGGAGTGATGATCCTCATATCCATTTGGCTTTCTGCCTCATTTTTAAAATTATGCTCTCCTAAGTAGATTCTCTTACAGCCAATTAAATACAAGGCTTTTTCCTTAGAGTCATAGTATTTCTTCTCTACCTGACAACTTACTTTCACTAACTTGATTGTAATTAAAAAACTTCAATCGCCTATCAAACTCCCCAAAAATGGCCAATATTACTTCTCAGATTACAACACATTATTCAAGTTTTTCTTAACACCTAAAAAAAAAAATCAATATAAGTTTTTTTCTGTTCTACATACTTTTAGAAAAATGGTACAAGTATTTTTAAGATTATCCTCCACATATATTAAGTAAAAAACCTCTCATGTCAAGATGATTCAAGCAGATCAAATGCATCCTACAGTATTCATAAATATGCTTAATAGTTGTCCATCTGGAAATTGAAAACTCACCCCCCAAAACAAAGAAAATCACATCTATGATTTAAATAAACAGCAACATAGCCTGTTGACTTACGAAACAAATTTTCCCACTTCCACCTGCAATATTGGTTCTCGTAACTGCACTTCCAGGAGCAAGTCTTCAGGTTGTATTCCATCTCCAGGTTTCACAGGATGTGGATTAAAGATTCGGAGATATCCCATATAACTTCCCACAATAATTTTATCTACCAAAAAACCAAAGATAGAAGCCACTAACCAAAGGAGACTACAGAATACAACACACATGGAATTCAATTTGCTGCAGAAGTGCTACAAAGAATACCCTAAGAGTATTTACATGATTCAATGAATGTTGATTATGCTCTGTCTTCTAGGTTAATATTAGCAATTAGCTTTTTTGCAAATCCACATGAACCTGTCAAGAAAGGGTTCAATATGGCAATTATCACAGTGATGGCACTGACCATTGTTACTATTCCATCATCTTATATTGATGTTAACACTTCTTAACAAGTCCCATTCTGGTTTTGGAGAGTACTTCAAACTTTCAGCTTCTACATCTTGGATTAGTGCATACACATATTACACACCAGCAGAGGTGTGAAATTTTAAAACTGGGACTGATGACATTTATCCAGATTCAAACTAAAGCCAGCTAATTACCACATCAGGCCAACAAAGCTAGGCCCTGAGACCATCTTCTCTTCAGACAGATCCATTATCTCAAAAAGGAATGCAATAGTTACTGATTCCAAAATAACTCTGATGTATTTTAAGCAAGTAGTCATTTGGTTGTTAGTGAATGACAAAAAATTATTAATTAAAAACCCCTAAAGAGGTGCCTCCCAAGATAACAACCAGCAACCCAAGTTGGTTGACTACTAATTTCCTCAGATACATGCCATCGTATCGGTGCAGATCAAAATCAAAGCCAATAACAGTTGTCCACAAGTCAGGAGAACATACAAAACTCCTACAGCAAGTTCACCAGGCTCTAAAGGCTTGGCATAGTTCCACAGGACCCCATGTCAAAAGCTCAGAGCAGCTGCCTGTTTACTCTCTCCTCCAGCCACACGAACACTTGCACCAAGTCCCTCATTCAAAGAAAACTGACTGCCTTCCCACTCTCATCTTCTCCTCAGTTCAGTAACAAGTATTCCATCAGCAGTAAACTAGATCCATTTCTATTATTAATTCCTTAAAAATACTTAAGTGAGGATATTTTGACCTGTGGTTATGCAATTGCAACAAGCTGATTCCCTTTTGGTCCTGAACTCTGGAAGAAAAAGAACCTAGCGTAAAAATAAAGAGAAAATATCATGTTGAGAAAGTAAATAAAACAGCAGACCACTACTCTCACAACACTGTTTTAAGTCCTGCTTTTATGTGAATCACATTATCAATTAAAGCTCATTGAAAGAGCTTTAAACTAGATTTGAAGGGGGAAAGGGATAAAAGCAGGCTCGCTAAAGATAAGCCTGGGGTGGCATGCCAACGTTTGAGGGATGGTGTGCGAGTGAGGCCCTTTGGTCTGCCACCTCAGTGGAGGTAGGTGATGTCAGCAAAGACTCTAGGGTTACTGATGCCTTAGAAACCACAGAAGTGCCTGCAGTCACATGGGAATTAGGATTTCTTAAAAAAAAAAAAAAAAGGCAGGATCAGTAGCCCAGCTGAAGTGCATCTACACCAATACACACAGCATGGGCAACTAGCAGGAAGAACTGGAAGTCATTGTGCAGCTGGGAAAACTATGGTATAGCTGCCATCACAGAAAGATGGTGTGAGGACTCAAACTACCGGAGTGCTGCAGTGGATGGGTATAAACTCTTCAGAAGGGCTAGGCAAGGACGGAGAAGAGGTGAGGTAGCCCTATACGTTAGGGAGCATATTGACTGTCCAGAGCTTAATGAGGGTGACGATAGGGTTGAGTGCTTATGGGTAAGAATCAGGGGGTAGGTCAACAAGGCAGATATCATGGTGGGAGTATGTTACAGACCACCCAACCAGGATGAGGAGGCATACAACATATTCTATAAGCATCTGGGAGAAGTCTCACAATTGCTAGCCCTCGATCTCATGGGGTACTTCAATTTACCACGTCTGCTGGAAACACACAGCAGAGGGCAAACAGTGTAGGAGGTTCCTGGAGTGTGTGGAAGGTAACTTCCTGACACAGCTGGTGAGGGAGACAACTAGGAAAGGGGCCTCGTTGGACCTGTTTTTTGTGAACGAGAAGGACTGGTGGGTGATGCAATGGTTGGAGGTTGTCTTGAGCAAAATGATCATGAAATGATAGAGTTTTCTGTTATTAGAGAAGTAAGGAGAGGAATTGGCAGAAGTGCTACCTTGGACTTCCAGAGGGCAGACTTTGGCCAGTTTAGCAGAATGGTTGACAGAGTCCCTTGGGAGGGGCAGTCCTGAAAGACAAAGGAGTCTAGGAAGGCTGGACATTCTTCAAGAAGGAAATCTTAAAGGCGCAGGAGCAGGCTGCCTCTGTGGGGAATACCACTGGCCTGACTGAACAGAGAGCTTCAGCTGGAACTCAGGAAAAAAAAGGAGAGTATGACCTCTGGAAAAAGGAGCAGACCTCAGTTTTAATAAGACAACCAGCTGTTCTTGGGGTACCCAGCCCCCTGAGCTGCAGGATAGGGAGCAGAATGAAGCCCCTATAATCCAAGGGGAAATGTTTTGCAACCTGCTACACCACTTGGACACACACAAGTCTATGGGGCTGGATGGGATCCACCCCAGGGTATCAAGCATTGGAACAGGCTGCCCAGGGAAGTGGTAGAGTCACCACACCTTGACGTATTTAAAAGATGTGAAGATGTGGTGATCAGGGACATGGTTTAGCAGTGGACTTGGCAATGTTAGGTTTACAGTTAGACTCAAAGGTATCTTCTAACCTAAATCATTAATTGAATTTCCACTGAAAAAAAGCTGTGCACCAAACCAGTAACAGCTCAACATTGTTCAAATCCTCTGGAAAAGCAACAACCCAAAATAAAAATAATTTTAAAAGAGTATGGCAGTGGTGAAAGCAAACTCAAGCACCTCTACTGAGCCCTCAAAAAAAAAAAACCACAACACACACTCACCTCCAAGATGAGCATGAGTGTATCATAAAGATCCAATTTATTAATTTAAAAAGCATACACACAAGAACTCTCCCTGACAGCACAGATCATTCCACATTATTAGTGACCACATAGAAAAGCAGGGTTTACTCATAGTCACATTTTTCAAAGGCCCCTTATTTTCCAGACAGAATGGCTCATTTTTTCATTTTTCTAAATTCCTAGCTTATGAGCTCTCACCTTCATTTTTTTCCTTAAGGTGTTTTGGTTCTCTTTTTTTGTTTTGTGGGGGTTTTTTTTTCAGTGTCTTACAAAGTGTGTTTGCTCCCACAACTAAGGCATAACAGAAATTACTATTAAACACAAGCAAGAATTCAGATGTTTAGAAATACACAAATAGCACTGAATTTGTCTTCTTAAGCCTACAAGGGCACATTAAAGATAGCACACTCAACTAACTCTCCAACTAGCCTGCCTAACAAGCTTTCCATATGCATTGGTCAATGCCAAGTTGCAGCTGTGTAGCGCAGAAGTCAGCGACCATGCAATTCTGAATTTACCTTGTCCACTGTCACTGTTATCAACATCAGCAACACACAGGCAGCCTTGGTCAAATTCTTCCTTTTCTCCCAGTATGGTGGACCACCAGTCTCTAGCTTTAAACAAGGACATTCTTCTTTACTGAAAAGGAAAGAGACGATCATTAAAGTGCATACTACTATATATATATATATATAACTGTTTATACAAACACCTTTTTCTTTATACAGACACAACTTTCATTAAGTATATTCCACCTCTTAGCTTCACGCTGCTCTAGTGAGCTGAATATATGTTAATTGCGGGTGTTTTGGTTTTCAAGTTGTAGAGCTTAGAAAAACAACCTTAGGAAATTTCTTGTTGTTGGTTTACAAATTAGTTGTGATAAACACTGCTAGGTATATGAAGGCAAAAGCAGAAAACTAACAGCTTTTTTTAAAGTTGTTAAAAGCCTTCTGTAACAAGCATTA
>NW_010245454.1:379-600 GCF_000690775.1 Eurypyga helias | reverse complement strand
TTGTAGAAGAGAACTTATTTTTAGAAAAGTAAATGAAGACATGAGCAGACGACATCAAAACCCCCACCAAGTAATCGTCTTGAAGATGCCCTAGTGACACGACTAAAGAACTCAGAGCACAAATCAGCTTTTCTGCTCCCTACCTGCCTTTATCTTAAGAGGGGGAGGCGGGAGAAGGGAGAGGAGAGTAATCCTTTTGCAGGCGGCTCGACAGCCACATC
>NW_010245454.1:0-225 GCF_000690775.1 Eurypyga helias | reverse complement strand
CCCCCCCCCCCCCAGCCCGCGGAGGTGAGGGGCAGCCCGGCAGCACCAGCTCCGGCAGTTCTTTCCGGGGAAAAAAAAAAGGAAAAACGATGGGCTCACCCCCTGCGAAAACAAGGGAGCAAACGCAGCCCGCAAGCGCGTGCCTTTCCTCTTGAAAGGAAACCACGTCCGGCAGACAAAAACACTGATGTTGTTCACCTGAGGCGTTTACCGTCGTCACGGCAG
>NW_010245453.1:164242-172681 GCF_000690775.1 Eurypyga helias | reverse complement strand
CTAACCATTCTATGATTCTATGCATTTCTGTGTGTCCTGGCCGTATCTCTCTTTTGCCATACAAGCCAAGGTAAGCAGAGGGCTAACTTTTGCCTTCTTCGTTTTAAATCCACCAGTGAGAACCAGCAGTTCCTGAAGGAGGTGGTGCACAATGTTCTCGATGGGCAAGGTGTTGGCTGGCTGAATATGAAGAGAGTCCGACGTCTGCTAGAGAGTGAGCAGCTCCGTGTCTTTGTACTAAGCAAGCTGAATCGCACGATCCAGTCAGAAGAAGATGCTCGACAGGATGTCATACAGGATGTGGTCAGTGCTGAACCCAGCAGCGTCCTCATACCTACTGTCTGCTGAGGCTCAATTCGTACAACGTTTTGTTAAATTGCTTCTAAAAGCTCATGTTGCAGCAGTTTTGGAATTTGTGTTCTTGAATTACTTTCTCACTTCTGAAGTAGCGACGCTTCGTTGCAGGAGATCAGCCGCAAGGTTTACAAAGGCATGCTGGACTTGCTGAAGTGCACCGTGTTGAGCCTGGAGCAGTCCTACGCCAATGCTGGCCTGGGAGGCATGGCCAGTGTTTTTGGCCTGCTGGAGATAGCACATACTCACTATTACAACAAGGGTAAGAAAAGTGCTTATGAGAATACGGTGTTTATAAACCAAACAAGATCCTGATTGTGAAGGTAGCTGGTTGGTGGCTTCTGATATTTCAGGGCTTTTAAGACACTTTTAAAACAGGTGAGAACCGTACCATTGTTACTGAAACCTTGCAAAGCTTGAAACCATTCTCTTGCACACATGTAACCGGACCAAAGCAAAGTAATAGCCATGCTGATATTTGATTGAAAATGGGAACTGTGCAGCAAGATAGAAAACCTGGGACTTTTACAGATGAAGTGGAAATTCTGAGAGTGGGGATCCTCAGCTGACACTGTCCCAACCACGGTCTTGGAAAGTTATTGCAGTCAACCCAAACAGGGAGGGTGATACTTCTAATGTGGAACCATATGAGACTTGTATCTCACCAACCGCCTTGCATTACACAATCTGTATATCACGAAGTACTCTTTGGGAGGGATGTCTGAAAATCCCTCTTTATTTTTTCAGTTTTTTCTTAAAATCTGATTCTTGATGCAAAATAAGAAAAGGGACATGTAAGGAAAAAGAGCAAAAGATGACAAAAAGCTACCTCTCTGCTTAATATCTGACTCAGCTATAATCTCAGATGAAGAAAAGCAATTTATTTCATTGTAGCAGAGGAGTAACATCTACTCAACACTATAGTTGATGTTCTGGGTGGCTTGCATTGGGATTTTACAAGTTGGGTTAGACATCCCGTGGGTTACAGGTGCTCATTTCCAATCCCTGTTAGGATGCTGAGGAAGGTCAAGAAGGCTGTGCTAATGTAACAGTCCCAAATGTGGGGAATAGGCTGATGTTGTTAATTATAAACCTTTTAGTTCTGACACTGATACTAAGCAAAATTATGGAGTGGGTGATGTAAAACTCTATGGGTTTAGAGTGAAATCTGGCTAATGTAATGCCAGATGCCATAATTTGGTGGTAAGTAGAATTTACTCAGTCGATTAGTTGTGGTCACAACAGACAAAATGTGATAAAAACTTTTAAAGCCTTGATACATTTTTGAAGGACTTCTCTCATTGCATGACATCTTGATTTATAGTCAAATTTTAGCTGTTTAGTGTATTTTACCTGTTTTGAGTGAGTTGATCTAGATATTTGTAGAAATTTTTTAGAGATGTTAGTGCTTATTTTAATTTAACACAGTAATCTAGTAGTAGGATCTAGTAATCCTAAAATTGTTCCGTTTGCATATGATGCAAACTATTTGAACAAGACATGATGGATATGGGTTATTTGTCTAGAGGAAGCTGAATCTTAATAAAGCATGGTTGTGATTATTTTAATATGGCCAAACTAAGGACTGTTTTTTTAGGATCAGGGACAGCTGGCAAGGACAGCTGGCAATAATAGCGGGGTTGGGAATTATGTCGTAGGAAGCAGTGTCTCTGAAAATGACAGCTAGGTGTGATTTCCCACTGTTTACTTTGTAAAAACTGGAGAGGGGGCCACTGGGCAAACCTGGGAGTGTAGGTTTGGGATGCAAATATTGTTAGCAACGTATCCAGAGACAATGCAAGACTCACAGCTGAGGCAGTGCTTCCAGTTCTGATCATCACATCTTGAAAAATCGAGGAGATTTCTGAGAAGACCTGCAAGGAATTGGAAGACACTTTTGCTCTGAAAGATGGAGGCGTTCAGTCTGTTTAATGTTAGGTGTGATTGTTTTCAGTTATTATGTAAGTGGAAAGGTGATGCTGATAGCAGAATCTTTAACCTATGGGACAGAGGTATCACAAGGTGTAGCGGTATGACAAATTTAGATATTAGGATATGAAATTTTGACTATTAGTGTCATCAGCTCTTGGAACAGTTTGTGCAGGCTTGCATGAGGTTATTTATGCAAAACCTAATTTTAATTATTCTGTTCTGAAATTTTTGCTGTAGTTCAAACTCTCGTGTTTGATACAGAGAAATAGTCCAAATTGCTTTTTGGGGACATACGATTATAGGAGGTCACGGAGAATGATGGAAGAGCTATAGCTGATAGGTTTTTTGTTTGTTTGGTGTTTTTTTTTCTTTTTTCCCCTAATTGAAGTTTCATTTAGTGTTACCCAGCCATGATGATCGTATTTATCATCTTTTCATTGTGAGAGAAGCTTGCTTATATTCTAGAAGTGATATTCTTGGTCATTTAGGCAGAGTTATTTTAATTTTGCACTGCTCAGCAGGGGAGAGACTATAGTTGCTGTGTCAAAGAAGATTCCTAGGTTTCAAATAGACAGGAAGGAGATAATTGGAGTATTCCAAAACCAGCACTCTGGCTTTCTCCTCTAATGTTTCCACCAGTGTGTCAGACTGTCTGCCAGCCATGGTGACCTATGGGAACAAATGCGGGACTGAGCTGTTTCAGTGCCAGGCTTAATGATTTAGGTGACACCATCTGTCTCGTCTTCCTTTTCCTGCTCTCATTTCCTTTTTCCTTATGTTCTCCCCCCACTCCTTTTTTTTTTTTCTTTAAAGAACCAGAAAAGAGAAAACGAAGTCCAACGGATGGATCTATCACTCCAGTTGGCAAGGATCCTGTGTCATCCCCAAGAGTGGAGCCAAAACCTGCGATGCAGCTGCCGGTACCTCATCTGATGCCAAAGGCACCGAGCCCTGCAGGCAAAGAGCCAAGGGAGTTTGACACAAGGAGTCTAAAGGAAGAAAATTTTATTGCTTCCATTGGTGTGTATTGAGGTGCATGTGAAGTGCAGGAGGGACTTCTGTTTTGGCATTAGGTTCTATTTGCATTCATTTTGACATTCTGCTGTAACATGCTTCATTTACACCTTGGATCACAGGGAATAATCATATGTGTTTTCACTCTACTCTTGGATAAACTATGCAGGGCAGTTTTCTCCCAGAAGCTTTCTAATCTTAATTGTTTCTGAATTTCATTACACTTCAGACAACTTTATTTTTTGCTCTGGGATTGATGTTTTCAAGCAACAGGAAATGGCAGAAGGGAAACAGGGCCAAGCAAGACTTTGGGAAAGGCAATTGTGGGAGGGACTACACAGAACGAAAGTTTTCTAATCATTGTTGGTTACCTGTGGATTATCTAGATTGATCCTGATAGAAGTGGGACCCAGGATCCACTGATTGTTAATAATAAAAACTACCAAAAAGGTGTTAGTTGTAGTGTTACAGTTTCAGTGAGCAGAACTGATGGATTTTCCTTCTATGCAATAACAAATAGAATCTGTGTCCTTCTAAACAGCATCTGCTAGGCTGGTCACTAGAAGTTTTCCCAGTCTAATTTCTTAGCTGGTATAGCTTTTCCCTATGTCTGGGAAAAAGTTAGAGGTAGGCTTTAAACTGTTTTACCTACAAGGGGCTTTAGAGATTTTTTTTTTTTTTTGAAAAAAAGATTTGGTTGGATCCAACCTTCTATGCATTGTAAACGAGAGAAAAGTACCATCAGTGTATGAGAGAAATTCTTTGTCAGCTCCCAAAATGTCATATTAAATTTTAGCCATTGCTTCTTATATCCTGCTTAAAATAACTTTTTGATGGAATCATTGTATGAAAGATTGATATTCTGAAAGCAGCAGGCTACTGTGAGGCTGTACATGCAGTACGTGGCATAAGACAAGAGAATGTGTGTATTGGACAGTTATGTGGCAGGAGTGCAAGCCTTCATTCTTACACCCACATAATAGCTGCGGGCTGAGTGGTGTCAGGTCCTTCTGAACTGACACTGAACCCCTCTGACTTGATAATCTATGGAGGCCGTTGCTCAGAGACTAGTCTTGCACTCTTATTTGAAAAACCTATCAGGGGGCTAAAATAGATTTCCAGCATTTCAGTTTAGTGGTCTGGTTCACTCTGGGTACTTTTTCTCTTTTCTACAGAAGAGGTTAAGGAGAGTATGCCTCTGACACAACTGAAACAGATGCTAGGCCAGCATTGTTTTAAAGAATAAAGAGAATTCTCTTGATTGGATTGCTGAGACTGCTCCTTTCCCTCACATGAAATTAAAGCCTCATAGAAATGGAAGACGTAGAGATCAGACAGTCCATGTTTGTGAAGCATCATCAGAAGTTCTTTTCAAAAGAAAGGCTACTTAATGTGTTAACTACCATTGCCTTAACAATAACTACTATTAGCCTTAACAATGTTCAAGGACAGGCAACGAGTAAATTCTTATTGATGATACTGATGCTCTAATGATTTCCACTTGTCTTCTATGGAACTCGGTTACAAGAAGGATACAGTTTCACCAAAACTGGTCAAAGTTTGAAAGACTTTGATGCTTTTTTCTGAAGGCTTTTTTTCTAACTGTTTTTGTCTGTCACGAAGAGCCATGAACTAGTATGCAAGTTAGTTTTTAAGAAGTTGCTGTAAAAACGATGTAGTGTCCATGTCCATCTGACTCTTGAGATCTAGAAGGAAAGGGCGTTTCTCTTGTGATGCAGGAAGATAATTTAAAGCTGCTTGGCTATTACACTTCCTTTATGTTCTGTTATGGAAGCTTCAGTGTAAGACAGTACTCTGGATACAGAGGACCAGAGTTAGTCACGGCTAGGCTGAAATTCCTTCTATAGTGAAATGCGGACTTTCTTATTCAAACTAACTTCTTGAGGGAAGAAGCATTTGATAAACATTACATGTTGCTGAAATAACCAAGTATTTATAAGTAATTCCTTTAAAACATGAGAAAAATGTTTTTATGTGAAGATTATCCAACACTGGAACAGGCTGCCTGGAAGGGTTGTGGATTCTCCATCTGTGGAGATAAGTGAACCTCTGACTGGACATGGGCCTGTGGCAGCCTCCTTCCTGCTTTAAGCAGGAAGGTTTGTCTAGATGATCTTCAGAGGTCCCTTTGAAACTCAGCAGTTCCTTGCTTCTATGAAGTTTAGAAGGTGCTTACAGCCTCAGGTTGCAGATATGTAAATGGAACTGAATTAATCTGTTGCCGTTGCACGGACAAAATACAAATTTGACCTAGTTACAAGAGAAATACTAGAATGAAAAGTAAGTCATCAGTATGTTGGAGTAAAATCATGTGTGGCACTGTTTGTGATAGCTGTACATGAAGCGTGTGTTAGTGTGGTGATGAAACTGCATCTCGGACATCTAGAAGTATGGCAGCTGCGTGTGTGCAGTTTTCTTGTGCTACTGGAACAATTTCCAGGAGGTTCACAGAGTTTTCCAAAGGTCAGGGTGGATGTGTTCCTGCTTGAGTCCCTTGTTCCCTTGTTTTTCAGAAAGTTCATGGTTTTTTCTGTACTTCTGAAGTGTGTAGGATGCTCCTGGGTAACAGGAAGGGTATTGGTACTCAGAATTCTTACTTCTGAGGTGAAGAGTGATGGATTTTTATCAGTTGAGGACTGATCTTTGCTGTGCTTTAATACTTAATTGCTTACCTAGGGAATTCATTGTGAAGATGATGCTTCTGATAATTTTATTTCCTAAAAAATCCCCCAATTATTTGCTTACTTCTGAGGTTCTTGTCTTCCAGGGTGCATGGTCATCACCTGTAGTGTTGGCCTAACAAAAGTTAGGATATTGGTGGCTTTAAAGTTGGTAGTAGTTTCCCCCCTTACGTGAGTGGTTAGATTGGTTTTATTGCATACTTGCAGTAACTGTTCATGAAAATGTCAGTACTTACTGAAGTTTCCATTACTGATTTTTACGTAATTGTTTAATGCTGCCAGATCACTTTATTATGGCTGGGGTTTTTTTTGAAGCAGAAAAGATTGATGAAGACAAAAGTAGATTGCACAGATCCTTTCTGGTCCTGCTGTCCTGACTAGTTCAGGCTCACGTAACAAAGTCATAGGCCTAGTGTTTTGTGCCCCTCCAGTTTATTTGAGGTTTTCCTTTTCTTCTTTGACAAAGCAGTTGAGAGTGAAAGTTAGGCTGTTTCTAATGTGCTAGGCTATACTCTATCCCGAGTTAACTGGTAAGTCAGCTAAAAGTAATTTAACGGCAGATATTGTGGCTTTCAGCCTAGTGGTTTTTAATTTAAAGCCATACAGGCTGAGCACTTAAGAGGCCAGATGTTTTCAAAGCCCTTTAACAAACAAATTCGGTATATCTTAAAGGTTGTTATCTGTATCAGTGTGTGTTCAGCTAGATAAGCCTATAGGATGCTGTTTGGATATATAAGCAATTTTGTCCTATCCATCTGTGTACTTATAAAAGTTGAAGGAACATCCATCAATTATGAAGCAGATACAGAAATCAGTTGGCTAGCAGCTGTCCTTCTAGCTTTTTCTCCCTTCCTCCTGATACATTCAGTGATAATACTTTGCAGCCTTCCTCCACAATCATAACTTTTTTTTTTTTTAGTAGACATTTTGCTAAATAGAACTTTTTTAGAGCCTGTCTTGCCCTAATTTCTGCCATTTGCAGGGTGTGATGCGTTTCTGACATGCTTCAAGTGGCCTTTTAGTTGCTCAGCAAGTTTCCTTGAAGAACAGTAGAATGGCATTGTACTTCTTTTTCCTTCCCTTAGCCACTTTTCTAAGAGCATCTTCCCCTGTAGCATTCCCAGCTCGAACCGTGCTTTTGAGGGAGGACAGTGCCCAGCATTCAGTCAGGGCAGCATGTCAGCTGGCAGTGCCTCCTTTGGCCAACAGGCCGGCACCTGGAATGATCTGGTGTTCCTGAGCAGAAAAGATGACTGGTTTCAGAGGGTTGAGGAATGCAAATGATAGAAAGGTGCAAGTGCCTCATCACTGTTTTGTCTCAGGGCAAAGCTTCTAATGAAAAGAGTGCATGCAGACTTCAGACTTTTTTTTCTTTTCTCTGCGTTACATCCTCTTATGGAATTCCTTGACTTGGAGTGCTGTGACCTAATTTGAATTTTGGAAGTTGGCATTAAGCATGACTGACACCTCGCTCGTTTTTGTTTTTCTTCCCTATTTTCCATTCTTTAGACTCTGATAGGAACAAGTGGATGCAGAGTTTGCCTGTAGGACTGGTTGATAGGGAGAGTCAAGCATTTAATGAGAATGCTGTCAGGTCAAAAGTAACTTGTTGTACTTGTAAACTCTGTGATAATTTTTAAGATGCAATATTGGTTAAATATTATGTTCACCTACAGCTTAAATTTTCTTGGAATTGCTGCTGCTGTTTCTGTGCTTTTTCTTTTCAATTACATAAACTAGAGACATTAAAATGATTCTGTTAATTAGAGCTTCTGTGATACCTACATTTTAGAGGAATAAATATCTGACAGTCTTGCAGGCCTTTCTCAGGAGAGGTGGTTAATTGCATTGTATGTTTTCATAATAGCTGTTTTTCCTTAGCTGGTTCACGATATGAAGTCATCTCTAACGTTTGAATTCTGTAAATGAGAGATGACTCAGTGCTCGGTTCCTAACACTGATTTCTTGCAAAATTGTGTTAATTAACCCATCACTCAGTAGTTGTTGTGAATTTCTGCCTTTTTTTATTTTTTCCTTTTTTGACATGAAGGGGTGGGTTTTTTGTTTCAGTTTTTTTTTCCCCATTTTCACCTGTCTGACCAGCCGCTGACTCTTTCTCTTTCTCTCCTGCTTTCAATGCATCTTGGGTAGAATTGTGGAACAAGCACCAGGAAATGAAAAAGCAAAAAGCTTTGGAAAAAACGAGTAAGGAAATAAAATAAAATAAAATAAAAACAAAACCAACAACGTAGAAACTGATTCCTCCAGCCTCCCCATAACTGCCAACTCCCCAGGTGCAGGGTGCGCTTGCATCTATGGCACACAGTTTTTATGCCTGCAAGAACGAAGGTCTGTCAAGAAAGCCTGCGTTATCGAGGAGGCCAAACAGTTTGCTTTGGGGAAATTGTGTTCAAACATGTCTCTCTTTCCCCCCCCC
>NW_010245453.1:144695-164220 GCF_000690775.1 Eurypyga helias | reverse complement strand
CCCCCCCTTTCTTTTTTTCCTCCCCTGAATGTTGTTGTCTTCAAAGAAGGGGAAGCAGATATTCTGCATCCTCGCCATGTCAGATGTATATGGGAAGGATTTTAAGATACTCCATCTCCTTTCTTAGAAGTTAAAGATCAGTTTTGCTTAACAAATTTTTGACATGAATATATTGATTGAATGCTAGTGGAATGAAGAATTCTCTGTTCTTTCAAGCAGTGGTATGGCAAATTTTGTTACCTGGCATCAACCGTGAACAGTTTCTGACCACAGTCTGCAACAAGAAATGCTTTTGAGGGGGAGAGAGAAGGTGTATGTGAAGAATTGTATTTAGTGATGGCTGTTAGAGAATAACCTCCTAATATGGAAGCAACCCAATTTTGGCTTTTATATCCCATGTTAAAGGAGAAGTGAAATAGTCTGAGGCTGTTTGCCGAGTCTAAAGACTAGTCTAAATCTACAAAATCTTAACATCTATTTAAATATTATATTGAATAAAATACTGAATATATATTTTCTGCAGGTGCAGTACAAGGTTTTGCTGTTTCAGTTAGCACTGTTGCAAACAGGGACATGTGACATAATGACAATAGCTAGTTTATAATAAGCATGATGCGGCAGTTGTTTCCTAACCATAAGTGTAATTTCTATTTTGCAGACCTGATGCCCCTTTTACAGACTGAAGGTTGAGGAGGATTAATAGCCAGGATGAATGGGTGAAAATTCCTCAAATTCTGACTAGGCCTGGATTGGCTACATTAGTTTTAGGCTCCTCAGTTAAACGCTTCATCCAAGTATAAGCAGGCACCTGGAGTTAGTTCAGAGAGAATGGGCAAATGGGGCACCTCTGCTTACTCCATTTAACATTTACATTGCTTTCTGCTACGGTAGGAGTGTGTGTGAGACAGACACAAGCACATGCACGCATCTGCTCTCCCAAACTGGGCCTTCTGGGCAGAAACCTATGCTGGGAGGGTTAAATTGAGGTTTTAGTGTTTTATGTGTACTAACATGCAACTCCATAGAGAAAGGAAAGGGATGTTTGTAAGTGCCTGTAAATTGATAGTGACAACAATGTGATTGTGGTTATTGTACTCCTTAAACCAGCATTGCCCACAGCTGTCAAATACCTGAACTGCTTCAGTTAGCTTCACTTGCTTTAAGTCAAATTGTCAGAATTGTATCTGAGGTATGTGTTGGGACAGGAAACTTCTAAATTGCTGAAAACACACAGCTGAAGTTTACCATTCTTGCTGTAGTAATGAGATATGAAACTTTTTACTGCATCACTATTCAGAACCAGAAATGGTGGCCATTTGAATGAGTAGAAATAGACCTTTAGAAGAGAGCAGGGTGCATTTCAGTGGAAAATGAGAGTCCAAATTCTTAGGATATTTTTATGTTGTTGTTTTTTTTTTTTAAAAAATTGCTTACGCTTTCTCTTTGTTAGAATCTTTGATTTGATTTACAGTAACTAAGGCATACAGATTTAGAGGCAGAATACTATTAACAAATGAAGAACACTTTCGGTAAAACATGTCACATGGAGAATTGGTGGTTGAGTAGTAAGTTAATAGGGTCTGCACAGCCCGCTTATGGCTTTGCTATTCATGAGTTTACATACCATCTCAAACTCACTCCCACAAATCTTTGTATATGATCCTTCTCTCTCTCTCTCTCCCCCCCTTCCCTTTTTCTTTCTTTTTCGCTGTCTTACCCTCTTTAATATTACATGTAATACAAACATGTTCATAATTCCCAGGTGGTTGTGATCAGTGGTTATGAGATAGTGGCATTGTCTGCTTAGAGATACTGGATATAGTCATGGGTATATAATACAAACATTCCAGCTGCTGATCATATCTTCCTGTTACTGAACAGTTGGCAGATATGGATATGGCAGAAGTGTTGCATTCAGTCTCTTCCCCCTTCTGAGAGTAGTGACATGTACAGTCTGTAACACATTCTTTTCTTGCCTCGTTATTTACCTCATTCAGTGCTTATCCAAGTTTCTTTTCAGGCTTTACCTCTCCATCATTCTCTTTTCCTTCTGCCATCCCATCAGAGGACAGTAGATGATGTGGTTCTAGAACTGCATGGGAAATTGGACATAAAGTTCTTTATCCTTTTTTTCCTTTTTTTTGTTTTGGATCAGCGCCTTTTTTTTCCTTTTTTTTTGTTTTGGATCAGCAGGCTAACGAATGCATGACTTAAGGCTTGCTGTTTCCTTCTCTCACTACTGACCTATGTGATTGCCAACTCTGGAGAGCCATTTGTTGATGTAATTAGGGAATGTTGTGAAGTACAACATCATACAAACTTCTTCCCTGAAATTCTTAGTGGTGTACCACCAGTTGTTGATATTTATGTTCTTGTCATGTGTTGCCTGATTTTTGCCTAGATCGTTGCTGTGGGCAACCTAACAAGCTCAGTCCGAGACTTTGAGCAAATTAGCTGTTCAAAGCAGGATTCTCACTTTAAGTAAATACGTATCCTTTAATTTACCAAGAATAAAGGAAGTGGCTTCCTAGAGTTGAATGGCAACTGCTCTGCATGTGTTACTGTAACTGGAAGCTACTTGACCTTTGTCTGTCCTCTTTTCTCTTGACTGGCTAACAAAGGTATTGTTTAGTGATAGTCACTCCTGGACTATGTCTTTGGCCTATTTGAAATTCTTTGAAGGATGGCAGATACGTCCTACTAGCCTTGTTGTTTACAGTACCAAGGAATTAAAAAAAAGAAAAGAAAAAAAATCAAAGGAATGATAAAGCAAATTTGTTTTCTTGGTACTGTTCGTGCTTTCAGTCTGTCATCTGCTTTCTGCCACGTTGTTTTTTTTCTTGGAAAAGTAATGATTTATTTTTCCCTTTGTTCAGGGCCAGAAGGTGTGAAACACACTGATTTGGGAGAAACAGATGAAAAAAAGTCCCAAATCAGTGCAGACAGCGGCCTCAGTTTGGCCTCAGGTTCTCAGGTCAGTGGCTCCTATGCTTGATTTATTTATGTGGTAAGAGAGAGGATTCTTCTATTCATTACTTAATTGTGGGAAGAATTCTAGGGTTTGAGCATTCTGAAAGGCTCATTCAGTAAAACTTCTTCACCCCTTCCTGTAGGGGACTGATCTTTGTAAACTCCTCAATTGTATGGCCCCATGATCATTTTGTCATGCAGGCAGTAGTTTCTGTTTGGCTGGGTAAATAAACCAAGGAAGTGTCAGGTGTGTGATTCAAGACCCCAGAGGAAAGGGAAGTGATGTTCTCTCCTTATGATAAAAACTAATGTGATTTTTCTTCCTGTCCTTATATGTTTTGATTGCAGAAGAGTGATTTCGACTCTATTCCCAGCGGAGGACCAACAGTTATGGTCCGAAGTACAAGCCAGGATTCTGAAGTTAGCACAGTGGTAGGATATGCCCAAAGTGAAATCTTGATGTGATTCACTGCTTGCTGAAGTAGGGGAGGGCGTTTCGTGCCCACGTTTTGCACGGTGTGGCTGCGTACTGTTACACGTGCATAATGTATGCCTGTGAGTTCCTGCTCCAGAGCCTGTGGGTGGATGGTAGGCGTGTGTGAACATACAGTGCTTTATTAGCAGATTGCATCCTTCACGTGTGGTGCTTGTTGCTGTTACGTGTTTCTACATATTGGTGTGTTCATGGAACTGGTGGGTTGCAGTAAGTTTATAAATATGCCGTAGTTGTTTATAAACCATCTATAAAGAATAGAAACCTAAAAATGTAACCTGAGAGCAAAACAGGCCCACAGCTTGATGCATTAAAAACAAGAACAAATTTTCTGATATATTACCTTAAAGCACTTGAATCATATCAAAATTATGTCTGCATCATATGAAAACATGTCTGCTGCTTTCTGATCAACTATAGGGCCTAGAGGGAAAAGGTATCAGGAATGCATTCAGTAAAAATAGAATGATCTTTCTCCCTACCACGTTACCTGATATGGCATATTCCAGGGACAAAACCCAAGGAACTTTCCTTTTTGTTGTTGGTGATTTTTCTTCTCTCTAAACTGCTGCATACCTGTGAATATCTGGCTTTCCATGACCTCCTCCCAGCCTTTAACAAGAATAATACTATGACTGGCTTTCTCTAATGGACCCAGAAATTGTATTCTGTGGCATTCTGCCCCAGATAGAAGAAGGGTCTAGAAGAGCTGGTTGATATTCAAGTAATGTCCTTCTCCAAGCTCAAGAAAGGTCCATCCCAACAAGTAGGAAACCAGGCAAAGGCAGCAGGAGGTCTGCATGGATAAGCACTAAGCTCCTAACTGAACCCAGACATAAAAAGGAGTATACAAGAGACAGAAGCAAAGGCAGGTGACCCAGGAGGAGTGTACATTTGCTGTCTCATTTGCAGGGATAGGGTTAGGAAAGCCAGAGTTGAACCTGGCAAGGAATGTTAGTGGAAACAGGAGGGGATTCTGCAAGTACCTAAGTAGCAAGAGACAGCGGACCTGCTGCTGAATGGGGCAGGGGAATTGGTGACAAACGGAAAAGACTGAAGTATTTGGGGCATTCTTTGCCTCAGTCTTTACTAGTAAAACCTTCAGGAATCCCAGGGTCCTGAGACCAGAGTAAAGTCTGGAAAAAGAAAGATTTACTCTTGGAGAAGGAGGACCCCAGGTATCAGTACACACTGGGAGCTGTCTGGAAAGCAGCTTTGTTGGGGAAGACATTGGGATCTGGTGGACAACATGCTGATCATGAGCCAGCAACGCATCCTTGTGGCAGAAACGGCCAACAGTATTCTGGGAAGAATAATAGGAAGAGTGTTGTCAGTAGGTCGAGGGAGGTGATCCTTCCTCTTCACTGAGCACTAGTGAGGCTGAATCTGGAGTATTACATCCAGTTCCAGACTCCCCAGTGCAAGGAGGAGTGAGTCCAGCTCAGGGCCACACAAACAACTAAGGAACTGGATCATCTTCCAGAAGAGGAGAGACTGAGAGAGCTCAGAATTTTCAGCCCGAAGAACAGAAGGCTCAGGGGGGATCTTACCAGTGGGTATAAATAGCTGATGGGAGGGAATGCAGGCAAAAGAACCAGGCTCTTCTTGGTAGTATCCACTAGCAGGACAAGAGGCAGTCAACACAAAAAATAAAGCCCAGGAAATTCCATCTGAACACAAGAAAAACCTTTTTTAGGCTGAGTGTAGTCAAACTCTGGAGCAGTTTGCCCAGAGATGTTGTGGATTCACCATCTGTGGAGATTTTAAAAACCTGACTGGACATGGTCCTCAGCAACATACTCCAGCTGACTCTGCTTGAGCAAGGGGCCTTGTCTATAGATGATATTAACAGGTCCCTTCCAACCTAAACAGTTCTGTGATTTTTCTGAAGAGCTTCTTGAGTCTGTCTCTCCATCTTTTTCTGCAGAGTAGCATTTGGTGAAAAGGTAATGTTACTGAAGGAGAAAAGCAAATGTGGCCTTCAGTTGTACTGCTTCTTATTTTGTGCCTTAAGAAGAAACGTCTTGCAGCATTTCTTTCCACAGTGTTTTGTTCTGTTGAAGGTAACTGCTTTGTTTTTCTCCACAGGTTAGTAACAGTTCTGGAGAGACATTAGGAGCAGACAGTGACTTGAGTAGCAACGCTGGTGATGGCCCGAGTGTGGAAAATGGTGGCAATTTGACAGGATCCAGAGGCACTGTGTCAGACAGTGAAATTGAGACAAACTCTGCTACTAGCTCTATCTTTGTAAGGGCATTGCAGACTTCCCTGTTTTCTTTTTCTTTCTTTTTTTTTTTAACTAAATCTGTACAGTAGTAATTTCAATGTGTGTGCATGTGTGGAAGAGGAGCTCTGATTTTGTTCTAAGGGTTAATCAGCAGTGACTTACAGTATCATAATACGTAAGATGTAATTTTGTAAGGATCCACGTACCTTTCTTCATGTCCTGTGCAATACGTGGTTCTTTGAGAATAGTAGACTCACATCTTGCACCATGTTACAGGCTTTAGCAATATTTAATTCCCCGCTCACTCAATATTTTTCTCAGCCAAATGGACATTTAATTAGCTTTCAGAGGCAAAACAAGATCAATGGGCATTGCTCAACCTTACCCAACTAAGGAACAGATTCCCCTGTTTATTAAGAGCAGCTGTTTGATACAGGAAAGGGATAACACACTGTAGGTTTAGCAGCTGTTTTGTCTCTTTCAAACATTACTTTAATCCTGTGTGAAGTGTAACCATAACTTTTAAATAATGTTTTCCTAGTTGGAAGAGTTGTATGCAGTAGAATTCCAGTGATCTGGGAGCACTTTGTGCACGTTTTGGTTTTTGGTCTTTGGACAGAGTGATTTATTGGTTTTGTGAACATCTGTGGGAGGAGGGTCTATGAAGTTAAGTAGTGGACAACAGTGGACTGCAAGGAACAGCTCTGCAGGGCGCAGAGTTAAATTGTCTGACACCTCTTGCATTATTTTCAGGCGAAGTCTCACAACCTGAAACAGAGTGTGAAGGACAGCAAAGGCAGTACTCCAGGGAGAGTTCCAGAGGATGGGAGCCAACGTGTCTACCTCTATGAAGGACTTTTGGGTAAACAATTTTTTTTTTGCCGGAAGGGGTTCTTAAAGACTGAAGCTCACATAGAGCCATGTCTGGGGCAGACTGGAATTTTGACATTCCCAGAGGCTGTTTTCAACTACTTGCTGTTGTCCGTACTGGTAGAATAAAGGGGCACATCAGGCCCATCAGAGTCAAGCCAAAGATTTGCTGGGGACATTGAATAAGAGTAAGAGGAGATGGGTGTGAGTTTGCATAAAATGTAGTTTGTCCAAGTCTCTTGCTGTTCTTGAGTATGAATTCTTTAATCTCTTGGAAAAAGAGAAGGAACTTATCTGTGCATGGAAGGCTAAAAGGTGTCACTGATCTTGAAGAGAGTTCCTTCAGGTTAAGTCATTGAACAAAGGGCTTCTAAACTCAGAGTACTAATGGCCTTAGAGTGCATCCTTGAATTAGGAGTATACTGGCTTTTTAAACAATTGATTTCATCTGGACTTGCTGTTAATCAAGAGCTCTCTCTTCCTGTGTTTTTCATCCTTTCCATTTATCGTTCCTACCTGCTTGGAATGGTCCAGGTAGGGATAAAGGATCTGTCTGGGACCAGTTAGAGGATGCTGCAATGGAAACCTTCTCTATGAGTAATAATCTTATCTTTCCACTTCTTTGTGTGTTTGCCATGATTTGTGTTTGTGTGAGATATTCCTGTCTCTTTTGGGCAGTCTTAACAGTATATGGAAGAAGAAGATATACTTCTTAAAAAATAGAGATGAGAGGTACTTTTCTGTAAGGGTTTGGAAAGATTATGCCATGAATTAGAAAGAGAGATATGTTTTGTCTTCTTTTACAAGTTTCTTCAGTTGTGATATTGCTTGTCATTTAAAAGTAACTTTTTTAAAAAAATATAGATTAATTGTGTGGTGATTTGGAGTGGGAAAGAACAGGAATGAATGTTGAAGTATTTGACTGGAGTAAATGGAATAAATGCTCAATTTTTCTATACATTGCTTAGGCAAAGAGCGTTCAACTTTATGGGACCAGATGCAGTTCTGGGAAGATGCTTTTTTGGATGCTGTGATGTTAGAGAGAGAAGGAATGGGGATGGACCAGGGACCTCAGGAGATGATTGACAGGTAAAGTTTCTTAGTAGACCTCTTTCCTCTTCCTTGTTTCACCTGGGGCTGAAATAATAATTAAAAATTATTTTAATTCTGCTGAACATGCTATTGTCACTTTGTATGCCTTGTTACTGTAGCTGGCTGTTCCAAAATAAGCCTTTTGTCTCTCTGCTGACCAGTATCTCCTTATACTGAAATATTACCTGCAAGTGTGACATTTTTATTTTTTTTTTAACTCTTGTGGAGAGGTAATATTTCCAGAGAAATGCATAATGTAGGTATAATCAGTATGAACAGATGGAATAGACTAGATCAGTAATAAAGCAAGAGATGTCTGTGGTAAGAAGACTGTATTCTGAAGGAAGTTGTCAGTGTGTGGACATAAAGTGAAAGAACTAAATGTCTTTAGAAACTGCATTTTGAGAGGGCTCAAAATGCAAAGTCACTTAGGTTTTTTTTTTACTTTACAGTTTGTAATTAAAAGAAACAAACAAAAAACCCATGAGGGAACCACTCTCTAGAAATATCTGTGTGGTTGCTTAAAGCTAGTCTTCACTACATGCTTGCCTTTTTTCTCTTTTTTTTCCTCTCTTTTTTTGCTCTTCAGCTCTGTTAATATCTGATCATTCTCTCTTCTGACTCCCACCTGCAGGTGTACCACCTACACCCATGCTATCATGTAACATGGGTTGTGGTAGGCAAAATAAGAGGTAGTCTGTGAGGTGCTAGTTTGAAAACTGTTTCTTTTTCCACAAACTACCTACTTTACTGGACAAAGGGAGTGCCTGTGTGCTTCTTCCTGTTTACTCCTGCCTTGCAGCAACATTGAAGCTCTGAAGGCGGGTAGCTCTTGTGCTGAGTTATACGTTCCTCTTCTGACAGTTGTAATTGTCACGGAGCTGTGACTGCAGAAACGAGGAATTGGATAAGCTCAGTGGACCACTGAGAACTTTCCCACTGAGCGGATGTCATTTACTTCAATTAGCTAATAGTTAATGGAAATGTCTAATTAGTGAACACGGTGTTTTGCTGGAAAATGCCCACTTGGCTTAGTGCTTTTGGAGGTTTTATTTGCCATACACTTTACAAATAATGACCTGTCCTCTGCCAGTGCTTTAGTGAATTGGATGAAGAGTGTCTGTGAGTCTGCTTCAGATCTAGCTCTTCTTGCAGGTATCTTTCCCTGGGAGAACACGATCGAAAGCGTTTGGAGGATGATGAGGACCGCTTGTTGGCTACACTGCTGCATAATATGATTGCTTATATGCTTATGATAAAGGTGACTTTTTTTCTTTTTAATAGATCACTGCTCAGATTTAAGCGGTGTATTTTGTCAGTGTTTTCTTGAAACTATACATCTCCATTCACAGAGCGCAAACCAGTGGAGTATAAAAACACATTATAAAACATCTCCTAGTCTTAAGGAAAAATTGCTTCAGTACCTAGAGATTCTTTGAGATAATGTTGTCTGAGTTGACACAGTTCTGTGCCATGGGCATGCATGTACGTTGCTGTTTAAAATAGAAATTTAGTATTACTACTAGGACTTTTTTCAAAGTATAGAAATTAAGTAGAGAGCATCTTCTAATCCGATTTCCTCACAGCTGCAAATTCCAAACGTGGACAGATTGTGAATTTGCCGATCAATCACTTTGACATGAAATTTGCCTACTAGTACGCAACCCTTTCTTCTCATTCAATGGGCTGTCTGTATGCTCCTTAATGCTGCAGGTGGCTACTAGGAATATCTTTCTTTTAGTCTCAGTAATTTCTTAGGTAGTCCAAATCCTCCCTCAATGTCACTGGAAAATCATTCTTCTAAAATCTTTGTCGTCTTTAGAACCAGCTTAGGTGCATAGTTTTACCTGTAACAAGTTTGATACATGGGGATGTCCAGTGCAACGGCTTGGCAGTAAGAACAGCTGTACACAGGTGATACTTTGATAATTTTTGCTGTTTGAATGAGGAGAAGAGACATCATTCCACAGGTAGAGAATGTCTCATACCCAACTAGTGGAAGAAGTTATTGTATGTATTTCTTTTCTGGGGGGTGTGAGGAGTGGTGAGAGAGAAGGAAGGTAATGATTTTTCCTGACATACATGTAATGTGAAGGTAAGTTTGAAGATGGGATTTGGGTGTCCTTGGAATGAGTTTATTTCAGAAGGCGGCTGTAGAATTTGGCCATTAGGACATTCATTGTGGCAGTACTTAAAGTAGAAGTGGTAATAACCAGTGCGTTACTTTGAACACTGGATGTGAAAGAGGAGAGCAAATAATTTGGTTTCAAAAGTCTGCCTCATGGCAGATGTGGATAGGATTGGTCCCAGAGGGTAAAAGTGTCTTTTGGTGTGGTGAAAATAATCAGATCCCCAGAAAAAAACAGTTTCCTGGAGGAAAGGGACAAGGACGCAACCAGGTTATTATGCCTTTTAAAATTTTATCACTCTGGGCTTATGAGTTACAGGTGAAAAGTAATACAGGGAATCTGAGAGTTGTGCTAAAAATATTGTTTCTTTCAGTGTATCTTCAGAGATGCTCAAGAGTGAGGATGGGATGAAGAACTGGGCAAAAGAAGGGTTGTGGGGTGCTGTGGTTTTGTGTGGGTGTTTTTTTTTTCTGCCTGATTATGTTTTGAGATAAAAGGTGATGGACCTAGAAATTGATATATGCGATTTGTATATAGGGTTTGTTTTCAAGCAGTTAGAGTAGAGGCTTTAATAGACTAAAGACTGTACCAAGGTATCTCATCTTAGGGCAACTTCTAGTAGAAACTGCAACGTTGGAAGGCCTTCTTTTACTGGAGAGGCAAATTCTTCTGTGCTGTCAAGGGAGGTGTAATCCTCCAAACCCAACACCTTGATATTTTAATTTATTTTCTTGTTTTGGAATAGCAAAGCCTAGTAGTTTTTACCTAAAAAAAAAAATCTTGAAAAAGACAAGGCTTGCTTTCAAGTGCCAAGAGTTTCTCGCCAAAGGAAGGAAGCAGGCTGAGTTTGCTTTGTATGCTCCATAGCACTAAGGTCATAATCACGCTGTGATTGAAAAGAATGTCTGATCTAGCTTGAAGTCAGCTCTCAAGCATGACAGTATCGTCTTGAAGCCTTTAGCATCAGTGGCTGGCATTCATAATAGCCCTTTCAAATGGCACCTGGGGCAGAAATGTTTTGCTTCTGAGCTTCCCTGTTGTTCATCTTTTGGAGGAACCTGCTGCTGTTCGAGGACTATCTGGAAATATTTGTTAGAGCCCTGGCCTAGCAACCAGCAAACAGATCATGAGAGAGTGAGAATTCTGAAAGATATGCCTTTGTGTTAGTATTTCTTGTGTTGAGGGCTCCGTGGTTGGCTAGAAAAATCCTTTGCAGAGGAGATGGAGAAGCTAGCCTGGCACATGAGACCCATCGCATAAGTGGCAACCTGGAGAACTGAGGCTTTTGCTGTCAGTAGTCGGAAGAGGAGAGTAGTGGAATAGCTGCTTTGTTGTGCAAGGGTAGGCAGGAAATCTGTTGTGCACAGTATCACTTGCCCAGTAGCTGGGAAGAGTGATGTCCGTGCAACTTTTTCTTGTACAGCTGGGTTAAAGAGGCCCTAGTATGACAGAGATCAGTTGTTTTGCTGTCTTAGCAATGGAAACCCATGTATGTTGATTTTGGGAGATAGGAATTGCTGCCTGTGAATTGAGAAGACAATATAACTGTCTTGATATCTGCTTTCTAGGTGAACAAGAATGATATTAGGAAAAAGGTGCGTCGTCTGATGGGAAAATCGCATATTGGATTGGTACACAGCCAGCAAATAAATGATATTCTAGACAAACTTGCCAATCTGGTAAGTAAAACAGTGATGAGTGATCATCACCTGTGGGATCTACAGCAGAGGAAAATTATCTGAAAATTCTTCTATACATGCTCTGCAACACTAATTTAAAAATATGAAAAATAATTAGATTGAATTACTGAACGCTGCTTTCACACGTATAGAATAAAGGCTGTGATTGTATGACCCTGTTTATAATATTATAATGCTATGCAGTTATCAGTTAGAACTGCCATACAAATGTGTATGAACATGACACTTCAGTACCCAGGTTCTATGCAACCCCAACGTTTTCTTAATATCACTGTTTGGGGGCAGGAACCTTTATTCTTACTATGACTGTAACAAGTGTTTAGTTTTTCATCAGTTTCCAGGTCATTGTAAGACTTGCAGCAATCAGGTTCTATACAAAACTGTTTCCACTATCAGCTGCCATGCAGAATAAACCTTACAGCCTGTAATGCTCATTAAGAATAGAGGCTAATAAAACTAGCTAGCTTTTAACAGAACCATCACCAGGGTGGATGCAAATTAGGCCCTTTGAAAGCAAATTTTTCAAAGCATTTATGCATTTGGAACTTAGTTTTATGCACAGAAAGGACACAAAATTATCTTACAATGAATTGGGGAAAAAAGCAGACCAGTTTACTGCAAAGCTACTGGAACCCAGACACCTCACTATCCCATACTGAGTATAGTACCAGCGTGGTGGTTGTATGCTGTGATAACTCTCGTGGTCACGCTTGTTGAAACTAAACTTACTAGTTATCTTCCTTGAAGCTTTCTCCAAAATTACCTACGATCAGCTGTGTTAAAAATAATTTTTTCTTTCATTTGTTGTAAATGCTTCTAGTGTCACCTAATGGGCTTTTTTTTCAATAGATCAGGAGAAACTGGTTTCAAAGTTCATTAATGATTGCATTGGTTTTTGCTTTAGAATGGACGGGAACTCCCTGTGAGACCCAGCGGCAGCCGCCACATCAAGAAGCAGACTTTCGTAGTGCACGCTGGGACAGACACAACAGGAGACATATTTTTCATGGAGGTAGAGACAAGAACAATATTAATGCAAGTAGAAGCATCCAATAACTAATATTCGAAATCTTAACGTTGACATTTTGTACTTCCAGGTGTGTGATGATTGCATTGTGCTGAGAAGCAACATTGGGACTGTGTATGAACGTTGGTGGTATGAGAAACTCATCAACATGACTTACTGTCCCAAAACGAAAGTGCTGTGCCTCTGGCGGAGGAACGGTCAGGAGACTCAGCTGAACAAGTTCTACACAAAGAAGGTACGCATCTTGTTTCACACACACAGTACTGAGGGAAAACAGCAAAGAACAAACGAGTCCTCAGAGTGTCACATTCCATGTTTAATCAATAAATAGCCTTCTCTCTGCGGCACTGGTTACTGAACCGCAGTGGCTGTTTAACAGCACTGGCATCTGAAGCTGGCATTGTGCCTTGTTATGTACCTGGAGACAGTAGTACAGCAGGCTGCAATTTAAGAAATTACATGTGTAGCTTTTACGTGTTTGGTTTTTTTTAGGTAGAAGCAGCAAAGCATCAGTATTACTAAATATTGCACTGTCTTGCAGGCTTACAAAGATAGTAAAAATATTGTCGTAAGTTCATGGGAAAAAAGCTAAGGAAAGCTATGTCTTAATAATTTAGTTAATTATGTAATTTATAATAGCAAACCCAAACTGACAAAATAAATAAAAAATTTCCTCCATTGGCCCATGTTTGATTTTTATTTCATATATGCCTACATTCTTCACTAATATGAAATACCATTTCTTCTCTTTTTGATTAATTGTAAATGTAAAGAAATAGCTTAAACCAGTTAACTCCAGTAACTCTTAGAACTCCAGTTAACTCCTACACAACGACCAGCAAACAAAACTTAAAGATTTCTAGATGCAAGTAATATATTGAAAGGTTATTATCTTTCAGATATATGGAGGGATTAGATTTCTGCTTCAAAAAATTCATTTTACATAGGCCAGGTCATCATGTATCCCCGTGGTTACAAAGGAAAGGAGGACAAATGCAGTGTGCTATAGAAGTTACTTGGAAAACTACTTGCATGTATCTTGGGCTTCAGATAGAAAACTTTCTTAAATTTCACTCTGAGATTATGGCTCAATATTATTTGATACTGGAGAGGGGAGTTAGAGGAAGATTAATAGAAGAATACGCATAAGGAAATTGATAGGAACAACAAAAAGATGGATCATATGGGCATGACCAGAAACATTGATTGCTGGAAGCCGAATGAAAGGGAGGGATTGTGGTACTGTTTTCAGGCTTTTTCTACGCTAAGAAACTGAGTAAACTTGGTTAAATTGCTCATGAGCATGTGCCAAGCCATGAACTCTTGAAGTTGTTTCTCTGTTAACTTGAAAAATAAGTATCAATACAATCTAGTAATTAGCTGTGGTTGAACTTTAATGGGCTTTTTGCTACTATGCACTGCTTGTTCTTTTTGTATAATCTAAGAACCCTGCTGTTCTTGACCCTCAGTAATCTGGGAAAATAACACTGTATTGCTCTTCCTTTCTGTGTTAGTGTCGGGAATTATACTACTGTGTAAAAGACAGTATGGAGCGAGCAGCAGCAAGACAGCAAAGCATTAAACCAGGTACAAGATTTTGCTTTGTGGGAACGTTTGTTGTTTAAGCTGCAGTCAGTAAAATTTTTTTATTAATGACTTCTTTGAACATAATCCCCTTTTACGTGGAAACCTGAGGGTAGCTTTGTACCTCCATGTGTGCATGGCAGACTGTGTTGTTGTTAGCTTGCCCTCATGTACCTCACTTTAAATACAAACAAAAGCAAAAGACCTGTGTTTGAAAACCTGTTTGAAAGCCGAGTTCAGTGGTTCTGCACAAATGAGAATTAAAAGAAAAATCATTATATGAAGGCATTTTCTATCTGAACTGAATAATGCAAAAGAAACTAGATGAAAATGCCTAGGTTGTCATCTATTTATGTCCTCTCCTAAATTGTCATTGTTGTAACCATGATGACTCTTTCATTGTTGAAAGCCTGAAACAATGCCATACAAAATTGTCAAGCTCACAAATGCAAGCCTGCTTTGTACTTCAGACTCTGCTCTCTGTGGTGTTATGTAGTTGCAGTGTCTTACCATGCAGAGATGAAATGTGGCATTTAAAACAAACAACCCCCCAGTGTGAACTACTGCTGTAAATACAGACTGAGCTGCCATCGACGTCCCTTCGTGTAACCAGGATGAAGTTTGTTACAGTACTTAAGCCTAGTTTTCCTTAGTGAGTGGGCTCCACTGAAATGCTGTGTACTGGTCTTAGTAGTGTCCTCTTCCTATGAGCACCAAATTGCTTTCTTTTTTGTTGTTTATTTTGGAAATTTTTGTTTTATTGTTCTGTATTTCCCTTCCACATCTCTTGACTTGGCTGACCGCTTTCTGTTTTCTCTCTCTCTTTCTCTCTCTGGATATTTTTGTTTGTTTTTCTTTGATTTTTTTTTTTTAAATTAACATATCACAGGTCCTGAGTTGGGTGGTGAGTTCCCTGTGCAGGATATGAAAACTGGTGAAGGAGGTCTTCTTCAGGTCACGCTGGAAGGAATTAACCTGAAATTTATGCACAGTCAGGTATGAGGGAAATCTGTGAGAAGACTGTGAGCATGAAGCTTTTTGCAGCACGCCTGTATGTGTTTCCTCTTCCCAGAGTATCAGCAAGGTCAGGGGGTAATGTGATGGGGGTGGAAAAGCATACGTATATTTACACACAAACACACACGCACATCTGAATAGATATATGTACGTATGTAAAAGTACACTGAAATGAAATATCCTCGGGAAAACTATAATCAACTGAAGAAAACCACTGGTACAGGTTTCAATTTCTTGTTTCTGGCGGTCTGAATTGTCGAAGCACAAAGCAAATGGTAGCCAGTATATTAAGGGACAGAAAAAGTGATCAATAGTAATCTAAACGGCCATAACGTGTCACACTGTGAACATACCCTGATGGCATAAGCAACCAACCTTAAAGATACAGTGCTTTGATATTACAGGTACGCAGGACAGGTTCTGCATCATATTTAACCTGTCTTGTTTTAACATTTGAGAAATCATCTGTAGAATTTAATAAGATAGGAAAATAAGATGGGAAAGTGGCTCTTGCCACAAAAATAAGAAAAAAATTACCGATCCTTTTTTCCTTCCAAATAGCAGATCTTGTGGGCATAGAGGAAACACAACTAGAATTGTCATTTCTTCCTTTCTCTGGATGTTGTTTCTGTTGCTTCCTTTGATCCTTGTTTTTTATTTTGCTTTTGTGTTTTTTTGTTTTGCATATGATATTAAATGCATGCTATGCTAGACAGTAGAACTGATTTTCAGGGGGGGAGAGAGACAGTGTGTGTGTGTGAGAGAGAGAGAAGCTTCTGTCAGTCCTCTGTGAAGTGTTTTTTCCTTTCCTCCTGACTAGACTTTTCTCCCCACACAAGCTTTGTTCTTTGAGGATACATCAGTGTAGATCCCACTGGAAGTGCATGTGCATCTCAAACACACATGCTCAGAATCTTTAGTCTACCAAGGTCACAGCAGGACCATGAGCTTCTTTGAGCTCATACGTGCCAGTATAAGGAGGGGGAAGTTGTGAACCTCCTTGATGGGACAGTCTAGCTGTGTAACTTAGTTATGGTTTTTAAATTTTTTTTGGATATGCTGAAATATGAAGAACTGCAAGTGGAACTCACTGGTAGTACAGAATGAATTTTCGTAGTTGTTGGAAACGGCAGGTCGAAAGCCTTTGAAAATTAAACCATGCTCTCAAAGCAACAGTTTGATGTCATTGTAGGTGGATGTAATGGAAATTTGTCCTAGGGAAAGGACACACCATAAGGAAAGTTTTGTTTGCTTCTCCTTTTTCTTGTGCCAGAAGTCAAAAAAGGTGTTAAGCTCAAACTGCTGCTCAAAACAGTCTATGGAGATGACACCATTTCATAAATGAACATCCAGACAGGCATCTTCACACGACAAAGACACTCACTGTTAAGCACATAGTGAATGCACATGCATCTGTCCAAAAGGAACACTCCACAGTCCGAGAACATACGCTTGTCCTTAAATTCAAAGCCTTTTTTTTTTTTTTTTATTCCTGAAAGGCTGAATGACATTCTGAAAGAAACCTTGGGGAAACCTAGTACTGATTGTTATTTTATGAATGTCAGGACCATTACCAGTTAAATTTCATACCACTGAGTCCTGTGCTGCCACCATCACTCCTAGAGCTCTAGCTTTATCATACCCTTCCTTACAGAGAATGGTGTTCTAATTTGCTGTCTGTGGTGCTAATTGCTACATCTTTTCTGGAAGACAGCCTGTGCAGGTTAGACCCTAAAATATACCAGCTGTCTCCCACACCTGAAAGATTATTCCTCCTCTTCATCACCTTTCCTATGAGCCTTAGCCAGATCAGTTTCCATTACTTAAGGTGGACATTGACACAAGTACAGTTCTGGAAAATGTATTTCCTTTATTCAGTATGTTTAATTCTTGGTCTGTTAGATTCACTTTGCCATCTGGCAAAGGCATTCAGTACCATTTAGTGCACCTAACACATAGCCTTGTTTTCCTTCTCAAAACAAAGTGTCTGGGCAGATACCAGAAGTCTCCCTTTTGAGGGTCTTTGTAGAATGGACAACTGTAGCAGTTATGTAAAGGACTCCTACTAGTTGCACCATACCAAAAAAAAACCCCGCCAAACCCCAAACCCCTCCAATTTCATAATCTGTGGAGCTAAAGGATGTTTGCATTCTTATTCTAACACTCAGCAACCAGTCTGCTTTCTTGCTAAAAGGTCTGCTGTTCTAGATTAATTGTCCTTTCTGATTTTCATATAAATGATATGAATTGCTCCCTAAGGCAGTTGATTTCAGAATACGTATATGAACATGATTAAAACCAGGATCCTACAGGATTTCTCTGTGTTGAAAATGACTTTTTCTGTGGAGTTTGGGTGAGGATACAACAAATGCCTATAGAACCTTATCAGGCACAGCTTTCTCCTCATCTTCCTTTCCTTACTCCATAGAGAGCCCCTGTTGTTGGCTCACTTTCCAAGTACTCTTTTTAGCAATGCAGCTTAATGAAAGAAGGTATTTCCATTGCTCTGCTTGGTTGGACAGCATAGAAATAATTTGTTTGGAACACAGGAAGAGGAGTTTCCACTTTTAAAAAAAAAAAGTAGTCTATTCTGTCCTGCCTGAGAAGACTAAATAAGCTGTTTCAGTGTTAGAATAGTGCTTGCTTTCATGAAACTGTTTTTGAAGGCTCTTGACTTACGGCATGTATACTTTCCTATTGCCTTGTAAGTACCTCAGGAGATGTCTTAGATGCATGGTGGGCCAACCCATCACTCACATGTGATAGTTGTCTTGTGTGTTCACAAATTGTCTCACCGTGCCGTCAGCGTACGTAAGTTTATGAAGAAAAAAATGTTCAGGTCTAACTGTGCCTAGCAGGTCAGAGGAAGCCCTTTGGAATAGGGAGGAATCAAGTGTACCTGTGGTATTGGCAGACTGTCCTGAGTGTACAAATTATCCTATTGGGCCTCAGTACCTCTGTCCCCATTATGAATTCATCTGTGTCAAAAACAGATGGAAGTTTAATAAAATGCAGTAGGCACATGCCCATCTACAGTAGGATCCACACTGAATGCTCTGTCTTGAAGAACCACACTTTCCCTAGGGTAAGTAACTGTTATTTCCTTTATGCTTGTTTTCTGACTGAGTGAGAGGAGACCATCTCTGTCCCTTAAACAATATAACAAGAAATTGCCCATCAACTCATATGTCTTCTGAAAACCGGTAACTTACTGGAATTGTGACAAACTCGATAAGTTCTCACCTCGCTCATAACTCTTGTGGAAATGCAGCAGTCCTTAACACTATGCTCAGATCGTGAGCATCTGGGGCAGTCAAGTCCTAGACAGCTTAACTGTTGACAAATAGAACAACCAGTGTTTCGCTTAAGCCTTCCCGTTGACTTTCTGAACTTTGTACTGTAGACCACTAAGCAAAAGCTTTTAATACAAAATATTCCAGAAAAAGGATTTTAAGTACAATAGAGAAAGTGTTCTGTTATTGACTTGTTTAACTGTTCCTCAAAAAATACAATGTGTTTTTAACTAAACTGACATAGAACATGGGCAAAACCAGACAAACAAAGATAAGAATAAGCACCTTTCCCTGAGAGCTTGAATGTAAGCAGAAAGCAAGATTCAGATTTTCTTATGAAGTATGTGGAAGGTTAGTTTTTTACACTGAGCAAAAAATATCTGGGTCTGTATGTTAGTTCTTTGCTAATAAAAAAAAAAAAATAAAATCCCTTTGACTTGGAAATCAACCTGGCTTCTCTCAGATGTACAGTGCATTTACTAATCTCTGTTGATACAGATAAGCCTGTTTCTTAAACAAACCACAATTTCTGATGTTGACTTCCTTGCCTTCCTTGGGTTGCATTTCATCTGCGGCTGTTGCTAGTAATGGATTCAGAAGGGTTGCAGAGATTTCCTTTCTCTTCTTTCCAAGACAATGAAGTTTCTCCACTAACATTTCTCTGAAAACGAGGTCCTGAAATCATGGTGTCATAAGCGTATAGGCACTGAAATGATCAATCCAGACTATTGTAACCTAGTCTTGTAAGGGTCTGTGAGGTACTGGACATAGACTTAGTTTGAATGTTAGGGAATAATTACCCTTAGTGTTTGTCTTGCCTTGAAAAAGCAAGTATATGTCTGTGTACTGACTGACTCTTTTGGAGATGTGCGTATACAAAGAGGCTGGTTTGTATCTTGAAATTACATTGGATGTTGAACAAAATCCTTATGCTGAGAGAACTTGTTTACTCATGCAACCTTGGCATCTTGGTGCTGGATTGAAAAACGTAGTTGTGTAGTTCAACTGTTTTGTCATTGGGTGTTGATGTGTGCAAAACATGAGTTTAAAGCAGGTTTGTTTGCCAAGTGACTGCTCAGCTGGCAGCAGCCATATGTGAAGTGAGCAAACAATAGAGAAGAGT
>NW_010245453.1:129647-144664 GCF_000690775.1 Eurypyga helias | reverse complement strand
CAGCCTGCTGAAAGCAGAAAACTGGTACTGACTGTTAAAGACAGTTCCAAGAGTAATTCCGCAGATTATATATCATAAACTAGTAAAATCTTAAATGGCAAGACTCTCGGGTGAAGGAACATTAGACTGCTGGACAGGTTAGGAGGATCAGTGTCAGGGTGGGAGGTGTAGTGCCCCTTACCTGCCCTCTGTGCTGGAGGAGGATGCATGGAGGGGCAGAAACTAACTGGGATGTATCAGAGGCTACAAATCGTGCCAAATTTGGGAGCCAGCTTTTTTCTCGTCCCCCTCTTCTGTTGTATTTCAGGTGTGTTGGTATTCTTTTTGCAATAACTCATTTGAGTGCCTGAAGGGGTAGCAGTGTTGGATATGTCAGAGTTACTAACTCCTTCGTTTCTCTTCCATGCTTTCTCCTCCTGCAAGGAGCGGAAGGTACTTCATCTTCTGCTGTCTTCGCTTCTTAGCACTTTTAAGTTATTTGTTGATTTCTAGCATTGTGGCAAGTCTGTCTTTTGAATATTTATTTCACCCTTTATTTAATATTTAACTGTAAATGAACTGGTAGTGTATGCTACAACACTTCAGGTTGTATCTGCTGTGATGATTATTTTGTTTAATTTTGGTTTTTAGTTTTAAAAAAAATCAAACCTGACTAATTTTATGTTACTTTTCCTCCCATTTTTGTAGGTTTTCATAGAGCTGAATCACATTAAAAAGTGCAATACTGTGCGAGGCGTCTTTGTCCTGGAGGAATTTGGTAATTACATTATTTTGATATTAGGTCTGTACTCACATGGCAGTAACTCAAATTTCCAGTCTTCAGATTCAGAGTTGCACTGCAGTTTCAAGGATGGGAGAGAAATGTAGATTGCACGTGAGAATTTGCCTGAGTGACTTACCGTAAAAATTTACACATTAATTTTCATCATATTGAAGATTTGTGGCCTAGGTTCTTTTTGTTAAGTCAAAGATGATGTCCTGAGTCTTCTGAAGCAAACAAAACAACAGGTAAACTCAGACGTGTGTAGGAATTTTCTTTGTTGTCTTCTTTTTTTCATCTGAGAAATCACATTTTCAAGCAGGATTTATAGCTGGTCATTCTCAACACACTATGCTGTCATTACAAAGAATTGCGGTTAATTGCAAAGCTTTCTCTTTGCTCTATGTGGAATTTTATTTTTGCTGTAAGGAGCAGAATATGTTTTGTCAGGTTACACTTTATTTATCCTGTGTCAGAGCATGACTGGTAAAGAGCGGAAAAGTAAAGGTTAAGGAGAATAGAGAATTAGTGCTATTTTGGTCAGTTATTGCTATTGCATATAATCTGTCTACAGTCTAGTTTGGGGAAAACTCTGGGTTACTGCTCAGTGTTAGTGTCAGTCAAACTATATTTAACTAGTGTCTGAAAAAAATGGGTGTCTTCAGATGCAGCTCTCCAGAAGAGTGATCCACGTACCTCTCTTGAAGTAGTCCCCAAACCCGCGTTGGTTTATTCTTCCACCCAAGACGTTTGTCTAGGTCTTACGTGCATGTATGAAACAGTTAAAAAGAAGATAAAATCTACAACATTCTTTCAATAGTAGATCAGCATCCTGATATCCTTCGGCTATTAATCAAAATCTAAATCAGCAGCTCCTTTTATGAGGACTCTCATTGTTCTTTTGTGCTCTGATAGAATGCTCTGGCTGAGGCATTCTCTCTTAAAATATAAGACAGTTAATATGAGGTTGCTGAAATTAATATCTTTGTCCATAATCATGTGTCCTTTTGGTGAGACAAAGTTATAAGGAATTGAGATGGTAAAGTCGTTCTGACTGTTGCAGTTTGCTTCTTGTTTGCCATAAATTAATCTCCCAAAAGTCTGGGATTTGAATTAGTGAACAATTTTTTTCCTGCTTTCTGAAAATGTTCAGATGGTCAGATCAGTGTATTTAAACCCTGAAAAATTTGTAATAGTTTACAAGTTCAGAAGTTGTCTGCACTTTATGGTAGCATATTCCATTTTCACTGTGATGGGCGGAATTATTTTACTACTTAGAGACATTGCTAAAGGCTGTAAAAGATTATTGATGAGTTTCACACAGATTAGAGTTCAGAAGCCATAAAATTAGCTTCAAGAATGGCTTCAGCTTCTGAAATCTTTAACTTAAACGAAATCACTTGGATCAGGAATGAATTTTGGATAATTTTTTGAGAGGTTTTAACTCCAAGGATTCGTAATAGCTTGTTTATGTAGCACAAGAAGAAAGATAGTGTTTGACTTTATTTCCAGTCAACTTCTGTTGCTGACTCTGTAATACAGGATTTAGCCCCTAAAGAAGGACTGTAATAACTGTAAGAAAAACAACTTCTTTTACAGAAAATTCTGTAATCAAGGACCTATTGCAAAAGCTAGAATTGTGATATGGAACTTTTGAAAGGGTAATTTAAAGAAGTAATTAAGATTAAACTGGGAGTCAGACACTACAAGCAAAAACTGAGAAACTACAGCAATTAAATCAAAAATACCCTCCCAAAATAGAGGTCACAGACAAGAACCCATTTAAAGGCACCAAATGAGATTTACAATTTGCCCATCCAGCTAATAAAGAGAAAGAAGAAAGGAAGAAAGATGTTGCAGGGGATCTAACCTCTCCTCTTGTGCAGAGATGAGAGACTACCCCAGAGCTGCCTTTTATATTGGCATATCTTCTCGGCTTTATAACAATCTGTCTGGTTCAAGAGAAATTAATATGTTAATTTGTTAATAGGCAACTAACAGCATTCACCAAAAACTTGTGTGGACTTCTTAAGAATGAAGCTATTTAGCTGTGTTGAGCAGTCTGAACCTTGCAGTGAGGTTCGTTATAGTAGGTGTATGCTGAAGTACTATCTCCTCGTAGAAAGGCAGAGGGTGGTAAGCATACCTGCCCCAGTCTGATGGGAAATATTTCAGTGCAGGATTTGCTTACTGGATTTTGCCAAGCACAAGTACTCCAAGTTTAGTGATACCACGGCAGGAAATTAAAGGTCTGTTTGTGCTGATGCTGGGTTTAGATGAAAGCAGTTGTTGGAGTTGTGATTTCAGAGCAGGATGCAAGCAGAAGTTCAGGAATTGTTGCCCACAAATGGAAGTGGAGATTTAACTAAGTGAGGAAATGTAAGGTTCTTCCCCCTGGAATTTGAGTTACTGCTGTGTACTTGTGCTTTACTTTCTTGTGGCCCCTTCACCACCGCTGCTATGAAAACCTTCATTCTCCAGCAGGTAAAGTGTCGTCCCCTAAAATCATTCTATGCTAGCGCCATACTTTCATTCACAGGACCAAAGGCTGCAGAATGGTGCTTAATTATTTACTCCCTTCATCCACTTAGTTCAACAGCATCAGGAATAACTTCTAATGTTAGAAGAAAAGTGTTTCTGCTAATCTCTTCATTTGAGGCTTGGGTCGTTTTTTGTTTGGGTTTTTTTTTTTTTTTCCTCCCCCTTTATGTTCTGCAGTGGTAGTGCTTTGACTTCTCTGAGTGTAATTCCAAACCCACTCTTTTTACTCGTCTTAACTCAGTCCTTTCAGGAGAATTTTCCCCGTTGGAAGGATTGTGAAGGAGTACTTTTAAGTAAAGACAAGGCAACTTACTCACTGTGAAGTGGGGAGACAGTACTTTGTCTAGGTGCTCTCCCGTTCCCTCTTCCTATTCTCAGTTATGATACAGGACTTTACAGCTTCCCTTCTCTCCTTCCCTCGTGGCACAAGGTGCTTACAGCTTTCCTTTCCTGCTTTTTGAAGCATATATGAACAGTTGTATGTTATCCAGTGGGCAGTGAGACTTACACAGCTGTAAAAGTCCTACCCTATTTGGCTGTGCACCAGCCTCACTCCCACCTTTATCCCCTGGTGACATGGAGTTAATTTGGAACGTCTGGTGCCAACGGGTAAGGTAGCTTGGATGTGCACCTCCTTATCTCCCCAGCTCCAGTTACTGGTATCACCGGGGCAGTGCAGCCTGGGTGTGCACTTTCCCCTTTCCTCAGTCCTTAATGTAATTGCCATCTCCAAGGAAAGAGAGAATTGAAAAATTCAACTTAAGTATTGCATTACTTTTTACAATCATATTCTGTGCTTTTCACTACATTTTTTTCAAGAATGACATCACCACGACATACGAGAAGTAGTAGGCACTGGTTTACATGTAGAGTGCTTCCTCAAACCCAGTCTGCACTGCCTACTTTTGGCCCCTTAGAGTGTGATCCGTCTCCCTCTCCAGCATTTAGCTGTGTCATGTCGTAGTTGAAAAGCTGACATCTGCATGGATAGGTTTTGTTGTGGACTTTCCCTAGTTACTCATACTGAACTCATCTGCCTCTGTTTCTTTTCTTGTCACTAGTACTGTGTGTAATAAAACATTTACCCTTCCTCTGTGAACCTGGTATGATTTGGCTTTGCATAATTTCTGTATTGCTTATTCTGAAGCTTTTTGTTGTGACACAGAAATTCCATGGCAAATTTCAGCTGTTCTGGAAGGGAAGTATTCAGAGTTGGTCTTGGTATTCCACTGATCTTAACATTTTAAATTTACCATGTGTGTGTTCTTAGTGTGGTCTTTGTTCTCTCCTGGTGATTTCCCATGGTATCTGTTCACAACAATATTTGTAGACCGAGTGTGGGTCGAAGGCACAGTTCAGAAGCAGCGCACATTAATGGGATGGTTACAGCTTGCTTTTTTATGCATTCCACAGTGAGAACAAAAGACAAATTTTCTTTAACTATATTATGCCCATTTCCTTTCTGTTCGTTTGAGGTGGTGGAAGGGAGCAAGATAAAATTTTATGGGTAGTAGATTTTTTTCATCAATGCCCTAATCCTCTTTAGGTATAAAGTCTTTGAGAAATCAACAAGCCTGGTATTTTAAGAATACATGTAACTGCAATCAGAATTTCATTTTAGGGCAACTTGTTCAAAAGCATTGAATGTTTTCAGTGAGTATGTCGAGTAAATACCATCACACACACCCTAGACAGGAGAAAGAATGTTTTGAGAAACTTCATGTAGAACTGGGAAACAATATTCCAGTTTAGAAAATTTTCTCCCTCAGCTCCCTTTTTTCCCCTGAATTTCACAAACTTACTATGCCGTGTCCAACAGTTCTTTTGAGGTATGTTTTTAAGCAGAGATTCAAACATCTAAGGATGAAATCTTTGGGAATTACATACTGGCAAACTCATAAGGAATTGTGGGTTTTATGTTTTATCATAGTAGACATTAGACATACTTTGTCATTAATTTTGCTGTGTAGCAGGAATAAGTAGTATGAGAAAAGCCAGTCTTCAAGAACCATCAAATATCATAGAATCATAGAAGGTTTGGGTTGAAAGGGACCTTAAAGACCATCCAGTTCCAACCCCCTGCCATGGGCAGGGACACCTTCCACTAGACCAGGTTGCTCAAAGCCTCATCCAGCCTGGCCTTGAACACTGCCAGGGATGGGGCATCCACAGCTTCTCTGGGCAACCTGTTCCAGTGCTTCACCACCCTCTCCGTGAAGAATTCCTTCCTGATGTCCAGTCTAAATCTCCCCACTTTCAATTTTAACCCGTTATCCCTTGTTCTGTTGTTACAGGCCCTTGTAAAAAGTCCCCCTCCAGCTTCCTTGTAGGCCCCTATGGTTTTCCAAACAGAGGCAGTGAAATGTTTTTGACAACCTTGGGTAATTTATTATGACATTGCCAGTATCTTCAAGGACGTATGTACTGTAAATGAAGAAAAGGAAGAGTATGTAGAAGTGAGGGCTAGTGAGCTGCCCTGTACCTGCACCTTCTGTCTGTGTGCATCCCTTCCCTTTCCTGTGGGAACATTGTGCTATTTCTTTCCCCTTTCCTCTCGTTTTTTGAACTTTTTGTTTTGTCTCTTGCCCGTCCGGTTTTAGTTCCTGAAACTAAAGAAGTGGTGAGCCACAAGTACAAGACGCCAATGGTGAGTTAACCGTGATGCCTTCTGGTAGTTCTTTAGCGGATAGATCTTTGTATTTTCAGGTGGCATCAAGAGTTACATTGAGATTGCAGCGTTTGCAGTGCTAATACTGCAGTGAAACACCAGCTGCTCTTTTATGATAGTTTTCTTAAGGGAAGACAACAAAACTTGGTGATGGTTGTTTTTATAAACTAGAGGAGTTTGAAAGTGTGGTCTCTTTAAATAAAGATGCAAGGTAGCTGGTTTGGGATGAACTTCAGCACAACAAGAGCTAGAGGAGCTGTTAAAATTTAAGACGGTGCAGAACACCTTAATCCTTAATCCACAGAACATGTATGAATGGGAGACTAGTATCTGGGCATCAAATAATTCCTAACTGAGGTTATGAAAAATTCCCATTTCCTCGTGAAAGCAAGCAGTGAGATGCAAGAGAACAGTGTATTGATTCCTGCCATATAGGTGAGCTATTGCTGTGGTTTAGTGTTCAGGTTTTATAACATTTTTTGAACACCAGTGGTTGATAATGATACTTGGCACTTTTACACACAATAGTGTGTAAATAGATCAGGCTTATATGCTTTTACTACTTGGCACTTTTACACACAATAGTTCAATGATCAGGCTTATATGCTTTTATGAGGAAGAAATAGAAACCAATGATTGTCATCAGAACTGAAATTTCTTCACTTATGTCCAAAGTGCAGTGTGTACATTTGGTGATAGCAAGGAAATTCAATCCTTCAAGAGGAGAGAGAGAAAAATTACTTGAAGAAGTTAGAAATGTTTTAGAAACAAAATACTTAGAATACATGTAATTTAAGAAGCAGGTAGCTGTATCTTTTAAATAAGGAAAGCCAGTTTAATGAAAATTAATTATACTTTATGTGTTTTAGCTTTTAACACGTTGTTATGCATATCACCTTTACAAAGATGATAAATGTCAGTTTACTGGACAAGAACTTTTTAAGATCACCAGAACAGCCAGTACTAGAACTGGGATATAAACTAAGTCTGAGCCTTACCTTCACTGCATTGTGCTGTCAGTTGCATGCTAAAAGAGGATTTTCTATTAAATCATAGCACACTTGCTCAGTTAAAAGCAATAACTGTAAGTCTTGCTAATGCTATGTGAAACCCTCTGCTTTAAAGTAGTGGCAAAATTGCTTGGTGTTCTTGCACTGTGGGGTTGTGGGGTTTTTTAATTAAAAAAAAAGGCAAAAAAGCAGCTTTTAGTATCCATGGATTCAATACTGTTGGTTAAAAATTACAAGGATTACCAGTCCTTGTACTTTTGAGCATAAAAAGATAGTTGTGAATAAGGAAGAATCCCACCATCCTGTGGGTCAAGGCACAGCATTGAATGTTCAGTTTTAGTCTTTTTAGTCAGCTCTTTCAACCCCTCCCAGTAAATTTCTTGTAACTTCATACAACAGACCAAAAGCAAACATGTAGGTTTTTGTTTCTAAAGCCAGCTGGCCAACTTCCTACCTTAGCATACTGTTCTTGAAAATTATTAGAATCATATTAGCAAGCAACTCATGTTTGTATCCCAAAAGAGGTTTCTTTGTTTGTTTGTTTGTTTATAGGGCTTGTGTTCTCTATCCATCTCAGTTATAAGGTAGTATGGGACACTTTCTTGATTTTGTGTGTAGCCAGAGTAGTTGTTCCATGAAGGAAGACATGCAGCAAAACACAAACATGCAGTGGATTTTTAAAACACTGAATCATCTGAATTTCATTATTTTCTTTTCTAAATTTTTGTAGGCTCATGAGATCTGCTACTCCGTGCTGTGTCTCTTCTCTTATGTGGCTGCCATTCGTGGAAAAGAGGCAGAAAACAAAAGCAAACCACCTCGACCGGTTTCCAGTTGATCACGATATTGGGAAATACCTACCCTTTGGCACGTTGACGTGCATACTCCTGTTTTTATTGCAGTTCCTGGAGCTCACTTTACTGTCTTCTCTGAGAACTTGGTTGTTCATGTATGACCCTGCAAGTCTTTCCCCCTAGAAAAACCCAAGACTTCACTGCTCAGTCTCCTCCTGAATTCATCTTTAATGGAGTTTTTATATGAGCTGTTAATCAGACAGTTCTGAGCTTCAGCATCCAGCTGTGAGTGACCTACTCTGGCCGTTCCTTTGGAGTTCCTTTTTTCTTAAGATGACTAACAGCTTGAGTCCAGTTGTGTTTTTGTTACTAGTGGTACTTGTTACAGATTAATCACTTTACAACTGCAGGCTTCTGCTTTCAGATTCTCTGGTATGTGCACAGTGGAAGCAGTCTGGTCCTGCATGTTGTTTAAATGTAGTGGTTTTATTGTTTTCCTTCTGTATTGTTCATTTTTACCCACCAACATGGAGTTCTTACACATAGTCTTTCAGACACTTTTGGTAGAGATGAGCAACTTAGCTGCCATCGTCTTAAAATATGATGTGACAATTGAAGTTTGGCTATTAAACTGGTCCATCTGTGGAGATGACTGCTTCTCAAGTGGGAAAAGAAGTGGAGAGAGAAACTTTGAAGGCAGTATATTGTGAAAAGCCCTGACACCTCCTGGGTTTTGTTGATTTGCCAGTGGGAATTTAGGTAACATTCCAGGATATCCCAGCAGTGTAATTGACAGATGCATGTAAGCACTGCCTAAAGCAGTTAATCACAGGGACTAGGAAATTAATGAGGAAATGTAGAACTTGGAAACATTAGTGGCAGAAGCACAGGGCAGACCCATATGTTTTTGGGTTTGTTATCTTGTGTAGACTATTTCTCTGGCTATCTGTAGAACATGTTCAGAAGCCCAAGGGATTATGCTGTCCCCACTTTTTTTAAGCTATTGTTTGTTTTTTTTTCACTCTGTACTTGTATGTCAAGGACTCTTGCAAATACTGCATTAATGTATAATGAAACTCCCAAAGTTAAAACAATCCATCACATTCCTTATTTTTAGTAGGCTGAATATGAGTATTTTTTGCATCCTGTTTTTGTTCGTGAACTGTACTGCACTTGTCTGGAAAGCTCTTAGGATGCTGGGACAAGAGGCTGTCTAGAGAAAATAATGTTACATGTACAATACCCAGCAAAAATGCTCTGATGCAAACTGATGTATTGAATGTTTGATATAGAATTCTGAGTAAATGCACCCAGAAATAACCCTGTTTTGGGCTTGGTCAGGGCATCTGCAATTCTGAATGGAATACACTAGTAATGGGTGAGGAAATGATGTAAATATTATAGTACCACACCTATTTATAGAAACTGTACAGCTGTCTGAATGTGAAAATAAAATGTCATTCAACCAGCAACTGATTTTCATCTTCTTGTGTTTTTTTGATTGATGCAACTTACTCTGAAATGTAATTGTATTCAACATACATCATACACATCTATGCAATAATGAAAAAGAGAAGGCTATATATGGAAAATCTACATTTTTTTCCACACAAGCAGTTGAAACTTGGTGGGTTTTTTGTTCTGTCATAACATCCATATAATTTGTCTTAAAAAAACCCCCAAAACTATCTGAAAAAGATGAATAGGGAAAGCAGGCACATCTGAATTTGTTTTTTCTTGCACACATGCAAATAAAAGCAAAAAATAAAGGATTTTTCATCCTTTCCTAATAGTAAAGGCAAAACTGAAATTGGCAAACCCTGGAATGAGTCTGTTTTCTATTTATTTTCTTTCTTCGGTCTTCTGAGACTATAAATTTTCTTATAGCAATATCTGAATTTTTATCACTGGTAGTGTTCTTGGTACTATATTACAAGTACAGGTAAGACTGGAATCACTTTGGTCTACAACAGATGTTCTGTTTACTGCAATACTGGGTCCCACTTAAGTAGACAATATGAATTTGTAAGTTCTAAGTACTATGTTGGGCCTATTAACGTATTCAAACCAGTTACCTTTGAATTACAAGAGGAAGATTCGTGTTTAAAATAATAAAGTGCACAGCATCACATACTATATGTGGCTCTTTCTTTTTCTCCCTGTAGAAGATGTATTTTTGCAAGTGTATTTTTCTGTAACTTAAAATCATAAATTACATAAAGCGCCGTATGTTCTAGACTGCTGAGAAACTTCCATCCAGAATAAGACACTTAGAGGGCCTGTTAATAAAAATGGCCCTGTGTCCCTTTGTACAGAATTTTTTAAAGGACAAGTGTAGCTAACTAGTCACGGCGCTTGTTGTTCCATGGGAAGGAAGTATCAGTAACAACCTCAGACGCTGGGCTTCTGCTTTTGATTTGGCTTCAAAATTGAAGAGGTTTTTGAAATTCAGAAAATCTTTCTTGTACCCGATGATGGTGACTTGGCAGGTGTTGTGCCAACTGTGGGGATGTAGCATATTCATCTGAGACAAAGGCATGCTGTGCAGTGTTGCCACTACTCGATACACAGTTCTCTGGGTACCAAATGAGATCTGGAGGTTGGATTTAAAATTGGTGTGACAGCATAAGCCTTTTGGAATGCAGCCTTTCATCCTTTTCCACCTCCACTTTGTCACTCCTAAGCATTGACAGGTATGTAAACTTTACTTTTGAGGAAAAATATGTGATTTGCATGTGTTTTGTCATATCCCACTTATGTTTTGATCTTTAGATAAGAATTCCTTAGCAGTAGTAAGAACTTAGAGGCTTCTAAACCTTCTAAAACTTAATGGAAGACTGAAGGTAACAGGTAATAATAGTAGATGGTGCTGGAACATCCTTAGAACAAAATGAATAATCCTTCCGTTTTTACCACTAGGAGGAGCCTGTGTCTAAGGTTTTAAATATTTCAAGGCAACAACCTTTTCATTTTAACACTTGCGATATTTTGAAAGCACTTACATGAATGTGACCAAGATTCATAAGCTTGCCCTCAAACTTACGGTATTTGCTTATCCGGAAAAGGTTTCTTTTTCTGCTATAATTCCTTGTTTGTGGAAGCTGGTTTTCAAAATGACCATTAAGTGTTCTCTGCAGATGCTGGGGTTTGTGACTACCCTTCTTGGCAGTTTTCAAAGTAGAACCAAAGTTACTAATTCATCTTGTCTTCTGGATTGCAGATTTTCATTATGATAAAAAAAAAAAAAAAGCCCTAGTTTTGTTTGTGAATGCAGTGTCAGTTTCTAATATGAGTGGGTCCACATTTTAAAGGTTTTAACACCACTGAATGTCACAACAATAGTACTTGTTATTTATGAACGATGCCTCTGGAAAAAAATTTCAAGATGTCTGTTGGAGGAAAGACTTCACTGCTCTAAGAAAACTGTTGTAAAAATTTCCTACACCCTGATTAATATCTTTAGATAATCCCTACCCTCCTACTTTGACGCTTTTGTGATAGCAGAGTTTGGAAGATAAAACGTTCACCTGGACATTCCAAAGCTGAATTCCTAGTAAATGTAAATCATGAAGGATTTTGATTCCAACTAAAGTTCTGTCTTAGTGATGAAAGTGCATGGGAAAATGAGGCTATGATTCTGAGCCTTCTTAGGAACATTTACGCTGTGAAGACACTGAGGATATTTCTAGAATCATGCTGCTTATGCCAGAGGAAGGCTTTCAGTTCCCACGGAGTGTATTGTTAATAAGGAAGCAGTTGCCTAGATGGGGAACAAACCGGTCACTTGCCCCTGTGTCAGGCATAGGCTCCTGTGACCGCTGCATTCAGATCTAAGCAGAAAATAGAAGCTAAGCTTCTCACGAAGAGTGGTATTTACATCCCAGTTCCCCTTGATTGCCAAATGGATGAAAGGCAGAAGATGTTGCCTCTGAGGTGTTATCTTCCTTCTATGAGGAAAAATGGCTTCTGCTCAACTCGGTGGTTAGGGACTCCAAGTCACTGCTCTTAGATAAACCAGGTTTTGGTGAAAGACAAATCTAGCTCCTAAAGAAGTGGGAATTAGGACAAAGAAGCAGAAGCTTTGTGCAAAGGACAAAGGGCAGTGTCCAAAAGCCTTGCTCTTCCAAAAGTCTCAATTCGGCCAAAGGCATCTGCATCTCATGAGGCCATGACGTCTCCAAACAGCTGAGTGGTAACTACTTTGCTTCTGCTAGCAGCAATGCCTTCACGTACAGCCCTGTTGTGACGCATCCCTAAGATGTTCAGTGCAAGCAACAGCTTCGAGTTCCTACAGCTGTTTGCAGTGTGTCTCTTTCACAAAAATGATAGAAACGTGGTGATGCTTTAAATAATAGTGGATATATGACCCCTCTTTGCAGCACTGTGTCTGAAGGTTAAAAAGCTTGACCTTGGTGACAGATGAGGTTTGAGTGCAGCTGAGTACAAACCAGACTTAGAGACGACCTTTTTCAGGCAGATTCTGTGCTCAGATATGATAAAAACCAGCTCTACATTTATACCAAGGTTAGTAAAATTGAACGTTAATTTTCTGCTTGTATGTGCTTAGTATAATTTTAAGTTTTAGGTTAATTTTGTGTTTACTGGTGTTTTGAAACTTCTGCAGCATAATACTTTTAGCATGGACTAGTTCTGTTTTAATGCCCCAGTCCAACCAAGAATCATATATTCAACAGCCAAGGGCAAACAGTCCTGCTTCTATTTGCAACAGTTACTATAGTGATAAACGTGGTTTAGGAACCTACATAGAAATAGAAATCCCCTTCTCCCAAAATAGCTATACGTAAAAAGGAACAAAGGGTGGCAGGAAAAACACCAGTCAAACTCTAAACAGTTGCTTCCTTCAAGTATATGAAAACTCTAGTTTTGTGTTTCCATTCCTTCCACTCTTTTTTTCCCTTTTCAGTTTCTCTTATTAACTCCAGTGAGTGCCTGTCTATCCACAGTGCTCTGGGGATCAAGGTGCTGTCTTCTTCCCTTGTCACCTCTCTCCCTTCTTGGATCCCTCATGTTTCCTCACAGTTTCTTGGCCTACACTCTCTTCAGCCAGTCAGGCTCAGTTCTGCACCGCAATTTCTCATCATATGTCTCCATCTGTTTCCCCTAGTATCTTCTCATATGTTCCTCTCGCCTCTCCAGTCATCATCTTCCAGCCTCTTTGCCCAAACAACTCAGACCTGTCTTCTTCCCTGGTCTCCTGCTCAGCCAGTCTCTGTCCCCTTCCAGCTTCTGGTTCTTACCAAGCTCTCCGTCATCTTCTTTTATCCCTCAGGCTCATTCCACTCTTACTCCCTTTGCATTTAAATCAAATTATTTTCGATAGAGTGCTGAAGAATGCTACAGAGGGAACAGAAGAGATTTCCAGTCTTAGTTCTGCTGTTCTGTGACAGCTGCCACAGCAGCCCGTCCCTACACTCCTTGTTAGAGAAAGCTCAACCATTTAATCTGATATTAAAAAAATTGTCTGAACCAGACTCGTAACTTGACAAATTGTCCAAATTGTTAAAGTTTTTCAGTACTGTAGGAAACAAAAAAGCCTAAGAGGAAATATCCTTGTAAATATGTAGTACTGTTAGACCCCTTGTACCACTGAGGAAAAACAAGTCTTGTTTCTAGGCAAAAATTTTTGAGGAGGAGTTTCCAATGATCAAAATCTACTATACTTGGGTTTTTTTAGGGCAACATACACATGAACGGACCTAAAAAGCAGAATGAAAGTTTGGATTTTCAGCCTTTTTTTTTTTTTTTTCTGGGTTTGATATATGAAAACCAGCAGTAAACCACAAAATGGTATTTGAGAGTTGTATTAGTAATTAGTCTTTCCGTGATCATACTTTCCTGGAGTAGGTCTGGATTACTGGGGCAATTACTAGCATTAAGACACATACTAAGAAAATGCAGACTTACTGAATATTAAATTACTTTCATTCACATCCTAGGGTCACATATTTGGGTCCCACAACTTACACTTCAAAGCAAAACAGTGAAAACTATGTGTGATATTCTTTATGTTTGTTAAATAAAACATAATGAATATAATATCAGGTTCAGATTATTATCCACGGTGGAGCAGGGGCCACACATACAACTGGTTTTTTTTCACTTTATATCAATTTCCATACATTTTCATATCCACTGATATTTTACATATATTTAATTAGTCAATGTTTTGGATTATTTGTCTTCTGTAAAGCTATCCTAATACAGAATTCTGACTGAACCATGTACATAGCTATGACAGTTATCTGCTTATTGTCAACATTTCTGTCTGGCACAGAAAGCAGATGCTAGACTATTTTTTCCATATCAGGACCTAAGAAATGAAGCTGTTCTTATCTGTTTCTTTTAAGCTTTCACCAGTTCAACCTGTTTTAAGATGTGCTGCTTATGCAGACTTCTGTGTGGACCCTGCCCAAAGACAAGTAAAGGATATCTCACTGGCAGCTTTTGTTTCCCTAAAATAGAGTTCTGTGGTTGGGAAGCACTTGAAAGGTATCAGTGGAGCTATTTTTAATCTCAGCAGACTGTTCTTGCTAAATTAATTTGTAAGGAGACAGGAATGGCTTGTATTTCTAAACCTGCTCCAAGATGTTAGTAGCAAACCTCCCTCCTAAACTTGTATAAGGATTTTATTTTGAAGGAATTTCATGATAAAAACAACATAAATAATTTTCTGATTTCCTGAAATCTTTTCCCTTGCTGCTCTCATTTGAATGGCCGTTGGACGATTAAATTAAAGAAAAAATTCTATTAACTAGTATTTTTTGTGAGGTTTGGTTCATTCAATGCAATTGTAGATCTTCCTTGGAATAGCTAGTATAATAAGCCTTTCTTAGAAGGAATAAAACCTGCAGGTGAGGTGTGCTGAAGCTATCTTAAATATCTGCCTTGCCTTACGTCAAACAGGTTTGGTACAATAATATATGGGAACCTCTTCAACTTTCACTGTAATTTTCAACAAGCAGAATTTAATTTTGATATATAATTTTTTATCATAAACTTAGACAAATCTGAAAAAGTCAATAAAGATAACTGTTCCCTCGTGTAAAGGGAGCAGGAAGGAAAACTCATGACAGGTAAGGCACTGTATGACATTTTAGAATCATAGAATCACAGAATGGTTTGGGTTGGCAGGGACCTTAAAGACCATCCAGTTCCAACCCCCCTGCCATGGGTAGGGACACCTTCCACTAGACCAGGTTGCTCCAAGCCTCATCCAGCCTGGC
>NW_010245453.1:94409-129582 GCF_000690775.1 Eurypyga helias | reverse complement strand
AATGGTTTTTTCCTGATATCTAATCTAAACCTCCCCCCTTTTAGTTTCAACCCGTTACCCCTTGTCCTGTCACTACAGGCCCTTAAACGTCGGTTAGGGCAATCTGAGCTCCATCGGTTTAGTTTGCATTTCACCCCACTGTATGATTGAAGTATTGTAACTTGGGCAGCAAGGCACGGATGGGCAGCTTGCGCACGGTGCCAGCCAGCCGTTTGGACCGCCTCAGCGAAGGGCAGTCACGCGCCTCTGCCTCAGCCCTCACCTCAGGCGTCGGCCCCGGGGGCTCCCCCGTTCCAGCTCCAAGTGCGCGTCCCTGACGGGAGCAAAACCAGCAGGCCCGGGAGCCAAGAGGCTGCCACATGGGGTATGGGGTGCTATGCCAGCTGGTCAGTAGTCCTGAGGTATTCTAATCACCCCCTGGAGGGGAGTGAATTTGAAATCCTCCTCAAATCCTGCTACAGCCACTGCCCAAAATTCAGGTGTTGGCATTTAACACAAAACCAACCAAACCCAACCCAAACAACAAAGAAAAAAAACCCCACCAAAAAACCACCCAAACCCCTACCACATTTCTGTTTTGAAGTTCAGTCTGTGAGCAGCCTGAAGAGGAGCTTAATTTTGTACCAAGTAAGTTTTGGGTAATGCTTGAAATTGGATTAGTAAGTAAGGCAATAGTTGATAGAGGCTTGAAGGAGCTAATCTTTCATCTTTGAGAAATTTACTCAATTTTAGAATTACACTTGAAGAAAAAGATGGTTTCTTAATGTATGTTATGCTTTGGCTTTTGAATTTTTTCCTCCTGGGTTTTATAAGCTTTTTTCCTTTTATTGTTGTTTTATGAGGTGTTGGTCAACCGTTAACTCATTTTGCTATTATTTCTTGCTCACAGAATAGTGGTCGGGATTTGAGTCCTGAGGCAATCTCAGGTAGCTAAAAGAAATGAGTTCTGGTTAGGTTTGCATTTGATGGTTTAATTGCAGTTTGTGGCTCAACAGTGTTTACCTATAATATTTATACAATAGTGCTGAAATACAGGATGAAACACAAAAGAATTGATGCTGTGGTGTGAAATATGTGTGATCCTGGGCTAAGGTGTCACGTGAGGGTTTATTTGGCTAGCAGGTAATACCACACAGAGAGAACTGAGCTAGGAGGAGTACCAGAAGTGTTATTTGTTCTTATTTTTGGGTTAGTTGGTGGTTCTTGTAAGTGGTATCTTAGCTCAAGTGAAGCACTGGGCTAGCTTGGCTATTTCTGTGCCTCATGCTACTGTGTATGTAGTAATGCACTGCAAGGTCCCTGTACGTTGGCCAAGTTTGTTATTTCAAGGTATCTAAGTATCTCCATTCCTGGAGATATATTACTTAATAGTAATTTCTCTGAAGGAAAGGCATGTGCACTGAACTGGCAGTAAGAGGGCTGAATTGATAGGTTTTAAATTGAATTTGTAATACCATCAAATGTTAAAGTCAATTTCACATAGATGTAGGTAGAAATAATAGGCCTGAAGAGGTTATGTTTATCTAAGTTGCATATATTTTTCGTATGGAAGGATCCATGTGAGCAAAAACGGAGTCGTTTTGTCTCAGGAAACTCCTGAAAGGATTTCAATATGACTTGTTTTTGATAGTTGTGGTTAGCTGTGAAAGGCACTTAATATGCTAAAAGAAAATGCTAGCAGATAAGCGTTTCTTTATGGCTCATGTTAATATTTTTTTAAGTATTGCTCTTACCTTACACTCTTCTTTCTAACAGTACTTAACAACTACAAGGTAAGAATATTTGCTATGACACTCGCGGATAAGTCCATCTGATTTTTGTATCAGAGGAGATCCCACACAGGAAAAGATCGTTAAAACCATCTTTTGTCATGTAGTCTTTCACGTGTGATGGGGGAAAATTGTGAAATTGTTGTTTGCAGCTAGCTAGGTTTGGGAGAAACTTAGATCAGATTATGCAGTTTTAATCAGATTGGGATGAAAGTTATTTATTTATTTCTTAACATAATTAATGGACAGTTAGTGAACTTTTGTACATTTAAGGCCAGTATCAGCAATAGAACAGATAAATGACAATACTGTATGTATGCAAAACATCAAGAAACACCTACAGTTTTCTAAAGACCCTTCTAGAACTAATCACAGAAGCTTCACATCTTGCAGGTGCATATTCCCCATTTTCATCATTTCAGTGTGTGAAGAGTGGTTAGCGCTTTGGATTTTCAGAATTTACATTTTTAGGAATAATTTTTAGAAAACAAACTAGAGTGTGCTTCTCTCCTCTTTTTTTTTTTTTTGTTTGTTTGTTTTGGTTTTGGTAACTATTCAGTGACAAGGGGTGGACCCAATCTAAAGGTTCTGAAAGTTCAAACTGATTTGTGTTTTTCATGTAGAAGCACAGCATTGTCTTAGAAGGCCCTATGGAATCAGATTCTGACTATTTGGCACTACCATGCATGAATTACTTACAGAAGTAATATCTCAGCCAGTGTTTTTCAGGAGGCATTTCTTTGTCATTAGTTTGAGGACTTTGAAACAGTAGAAAGCAAATTTGTGAGCTCTGGATATTTATTTGATATATGGTAGAATTTCATACTTGAAGACAATTTCAACAACGGAATTTCATGAACAAATTACTAACCTCTAGTGAAAGCCTCAGTGTGCAGTATACTGCTTTTCACAGCTGAGAGGTGAAATAAATGTTCACTTGTGAAAGCACTGCTTTTCCTGGAAAGATGATACTCATGTTGAATAGCTAAGAATTGAGCAGAAAATGCCATTCTTAGTGCCTCTTGATTTAATTTTGACCTCTTTCAGTATTGCACCCCATTAGAGCAGGAAAGTCTACTCTCTTTTTGAAACCTCTTTCTGATAAGAGAATGTATCTGGTATTGCACCAAACTCTCCTTAGGGCAAACTGCCCTTTGTAATCTAAACTCTTGCAATTCAGTCTCTCCTTTTCAACAAACATTGCCCACAGGTGCTGGGATGTCCTCTCAGTCCACTGCATTCTGGTCATACGTTCTTTATAATATGGAATGTTTGACTTTTATATGTGGTGTGTGCCTTATTTTTTTAAAGAAGTGTTGCTCAGAAAACAAAAGCACAAAACAACATCAACTTGTTTGCATATTTTCTGTAATTTTTTTATTTATTTGTTGAATAATAACAATGTGCAACAGAGAAACATTAACCTTGGATACGTTGACTTTGGTTTTAGAGGAGTACCTTTCTTTGTTCTGATAGCAGAATAAAATAATCAAAATACCCATCTCGTTTTATAATAAAAACACTGTTGATAGATGTATTTGCTTGTTTAGTACAACTATCATGCTGTGTCAGACACACTTTTCCATCTCTACTGGCACATTGGAGACAGGAGAGTGGTATTACTTCAGTTCCCTTGTGTTGATTCTTCCAAAAAGGCAGTGCTTCCTGGATTAATGTCACCATCCCACCTTCTCTTGTACTGTGATCATGGAAAAGTACTTTCCATCGAGGAGCTACTATCAACCACTGCAGGTCCAATAAACCCCCCCCAAACCCCATCCTAAATACTACTCAAACTAGTAGGTGAGAAGCCAGAAATGCTATTGTGTCATTTAATTGGTCAAAATTATCTGCATAAATACATACCATTCATAGATTTTCAAAAGCCTTCAGTAATACTTGATCACAGTATCTTTATTGTATTCATCACAAGCATTTTGTTTTGAAATTTTTTATTTACGTGCCAATGATCTCCCTTGCTACATCTTACACTGTTTCATCTGATGCACAAAACTGTCTCTGCAGTTTCGTGTGATGTCTGTGATTGGTTGCAGAAACACCTGTTAACTGGAATTCTACACTGGTGTCTTTTTAAAAGCTAGAAACCCAGTAGTGAGTAATTATCAGAGAAACTATTTTCTATGTAAAGCAGAACAGTAGCCTTAGCCAGGGATTCCCAAATGGTGTGTTTTGGACACGGTTCTGCAAAGATCCTCTCAAGAGCGCAGAAGTAGGTATTTCAAGCGCTGACAGTAAAAACAGTAGGAATGAAAGTTACTTTCTATTGTGCAGAGATCAGTCTAATGAAAAGTGATTAAACATTACAAATAACTTGCTAGTTGTTATTCTGAGCTACTTGTTTCTTATGAAGTGTGCTAGAATTCTGAGAAAAGAAATTCCTCACTTCTATAGTTCTCTCCATTTTATGTTCGTTTCAGATGCTGGAAACGTCTGAAATTACGTGAACGTAATTTTCTTTTTTGAGAGAGACATATCTTATGTATGTAATGGGGGAAAGTTTTATCTTGATTTTTCCTGAATTTCTTCACATGGAAACAGAGGCAATGTAACTAAACCAGATGTATGAAAAGAGGAAATACTGTCTGAAAATATGCTGAGTGAGCAGGACGTTACAAGACACTGCTGCCTCCTTGTAGACATATATTGAATTACTTTTAAGATGAGCAGGACTCCTAAATGTAGCTGTAATGATCCGTCATTGATTTCTTCAATTTTCTTCTTTTCAAGTTCCATTTCAGTGCTGAGACAGAGAATGGGGAGAACGACTTATTGTCAAACACGTTACCTGATTGTTGGTTACAGCTATTTAATTTTTTAAAAGTCTAAAATGTAGATTACACTTCTAGAAGCATTCTAATTTTTACTCTGCTTGCTTGGTTAAAGTACTGCACATGGATTATTGATACTGCTGAGCTTTATATTAATAAAGAACAGTCTCCTAGAGGGATGCTTATAGTGAGTTCAGGAAAAGAGTCAGCAAAGTGTTCTGTTATTCTTACAGATTTTTACACCGGCACAACATATTAAAGGTTGATACCCATGAAATCCTGACTTTAAAATAAACCAAGGAAATTACCTTGAAGTAATACGGTATCAGTATGATGATTAAAAAAACCAAACAGAAATTAAAAAAAAAAAAAATCATCACCCCCAACATTATAAAAATTCCATAAAGTCTCTAACATGAATATCTAAAGACTACTTAATCTTACATCTAACTGAACAGCCATTGCTGCTTTATCCAGCTGAACTATTTGATTCATACCTTGGCTTGAAGATGGTTTGAGATTCAGAGGTTTACTGAGGTGCTGGAGAATAAAACAAACAAACAAACAAAAAAGGTAAGATATCAGCAGACGCTAAAGGATGCTAGTTTTAAATTCAAACTTGGTGCTGAAGGTGAAAGAAATTTGGAAGCTTTATAGTAGTTTCTTTTATCTGATGATTCCAAGGAGATATGGTGTTCCCAAAGCAAACTTCAGAAGATGATCTACCAACCTTCGTGCCATGTCTACACTGCACAGTGTGGCACTGAACAGAAATACTTGAGCTGGCCATTGAACTGAAGGTAGCGTTAAGTGTCTTGATAAGCTCTGCATAGATTAGCTACACGCTGCAGAGCTCTTGGTATGAGTTCATCATTGTACTAAAGCAGCTAAACTGCTTGCTGCCAAGACCTCGGTGATGCTATCTGTGCCCAGCACTGCAAGGTGTACTGAGTACACTTTCCTGACGTAGCACTGAGTACAAAGTTGAACTCTGTGCTGTGTAGAAATACCTTCAGGTTTGCCCTGCTGAAGACAGAGCTCCTTCAATAGCTGTTATGGAGATCAGGCTGCCCAGAGAGGTCGTGGAGACTTTCAAAACCTGCCTGGATGCGTTCCTGTGCAATCTGCTCTAGATGAACCTGCCTTGGCAGAGGGGTTGGACTAGATGATCTCCAGAGATCCCTTCCAACCCTCACCATTCTGTGATTCGGTGATCACCTTCATAGCTCTCTCTGGGTTTGATGAGCACTTGAAGTGGTGCTATATAGGTTTGTATTGACAAATAGATACATTAGTAGCAGCTTTACCAAAAATATTTGTTCGTTATTTCTTATTGTGTTATAAACATGTGACACTTTCTTCCTGTCCCTTTTGACAAATTGTCAGTGTTTGAAAAAGGTTTGTGATGTAGCTCTCATTCACTACCTTTCACATATATCTACAAATATCCACAGTGCAGTGCTTGTAGGCAGACCTCCATTCCAGTGCTAAGTATCTTCTCTAGAAACATTGTCAGAAGCGTGATAATTGTCCGCCTTCAGACCTGTATTACCTAGCAAGTAACCTAATCTATCTTAACAGTGTAGAATGAAAAATACAATCACGTTGTTGTGTGTAATTAACAAACTTTTTATATACCACCAAAGAAGTCAAGGTTATAAGGGGAACTATTATTTTTTAAATGTTTGGTGTTTTAGCTATCTGTTACTCTTGCTGCATTGCAGTATTAGTGTTATCCATAAGGTTCATCTGGTTACCTCTGACGTCCAGTCTGCACTCTATTTCAGCTTCACCACACTCATTAACAGCTCTACAGGTATAACAGCCACCATCAAATGGAGTTGGTTTCCGGATCTCCAGGGTCAACACACCCTGTTTACTGAACATGCGGTATTTGGCATCCCCAGAGAGATCCATTTTGTTTTTGTACCAGAATATCTTTGGCTGAAGAACACAAAAGAAGAATTTTAACACAGAAGGTAGAAAATGGAAGACTTGCAGCTGATCTTGCAGCTTTAATTTAGCCATCAAAGGGTTATGCATTATGAGGGCTATATATTACACTGCAGTGTTAACAATTTTCAAGGAACCTGTCATTCAATACAAACTCATGAAACTAATAATTCAGATGATCAGTATTTTCTTTAACTCTCAAATAGCATGTAGAGAATGTAGGTCTGTACCCTATTTTATTGCAGCTTTAAAAAAAACCCATACAAAACAGCTACAAATTAATTCCTTCAGGAGTTATTTAATTGTGCTTATTCAAATATATCTGAATGCTTCAAGTATCATATAAAAGGGGAATTAAACTGCACAGATTATTAGAGCAGAAGTGTCCACAGAAGTTGTGTGGCCAACTTGGGATGCCAAGGTTTGGACTGGGAAAGGATTTTCCAAACCATTTAGCGTATCTTTAGCAACTTCAGGGATTTCAAGATAAAGTTCCTTTTGGCTTCAGCAGAGCAATAAAGTGGTTGGCTCTGCACCAGTTCAAGCCATTGTGTTTTGTTTCTGGTACCTGAAAATGTACCTTTTAATTTTTATAAATGCAATTTTGAAAATGAAATATCTGATATAAAGCAAACTGCTTTTGTTTATTTCAAGCTTGTTAGCACATACAGGGCTTTAAAGAGTAGGAGTCAAAGCTCTGCATTCATTTGTTTGACTTTCAGAATAAAAATCTTATGTTTGTTTACTCATAAAATTTAAAACTACTGCACTGTTTTGTAGAGTGCATTCAGATCTACCAAGTCACTTGTGGTTTTGACCCGTGGTGTGCTATACAGTGCATCCCTGTTGCCATGCTTAATTTTTTAAAGATGTTGGCTGGATTTTCTCCTGCCTTGAATTTTTTTTTCCTTCTTTTTCTATAGCCTATTTATTGTTCTGGGTATATGTCTTTTATTTCAACACTGCTACCAGTGTGTGAATATTGGCTCTGTCTAAAGTGGTAATTTTTCATGCTGTACAAACCATATCAGAGATATGCTTGATAATCTATGGCTATTCAGAATTGGAAAGATCTATCAACATAAGCTACTGTCTGTGAAAAAGACCTGACGCAGAGTTCTACAGTAGGTACAGAAACTTTTTGTGAAGGTTAATTTGGGCAGCGCAAGTACAGAAATGTACCTGGGAAATACAAAGTTTTTCTTAGTTCTAAGAACATTCTATGGAACCTGAATGAAGTTGATACAGACGCACAAAAAGGCCAGTTAACCAAGGAGGAATATTATTACTACCACTGCCATTTCATGATGAATATAAGCTGAGACAGCTACTGGAAGGTGCATTTTGCCTACATTGGCTGTTATTTCTTCTATGATGTAATTGTCCTTTTGCAGCTCTTTATGTGGTTATGCTTCCTTTTTATATTTGAGCTCTGTCTGGAGCTCCTTCTTCATCCAACAAACTGCAGCAAATGATTGCATTAAGACTATCTTTTTTTTTCTTTTAGTTAGTTTGAACTTTGGGCAATTATCTTACATGTTTTGCTGTGTAGCTATCATGTAGCAGGCATGAGGAAGGGAGAGGACCTGGAAGTAAGCAGCCAAAACGGGAAGGGAAAAAGAGTACTGCATCTTTTGTGATTGCACTAATTTAAATTTATTGCAAGATTATGTCATTATATGGTAAATTCCTTACTGCAGACAAAAAGCCTATTTCCCTTTTTTGCAATACCTAAATTTAGCTCCTAGCTGATAGAGTTTTTGCTGCTTGTTCCTGCCTAACAAAAATGTACATCTTTTTGTACTCTTTAAAGAGACTTCAACAAAGATATTTAGACTGAGAAAATATTCCTTTGAGATTAAAAAAAAAAAGAAAAGGCAAAAGACCCCAAAACTTTACACATGACAGCAGGTCTTATTCTAGCTCATTTTGCAGAATAACTCAAACTCTCAAAGTTATGTGGATGTATTGACAGAGCAGAAAAGTCTGGTGTTCCTATGTATCATTTGTGTTAATGGAACAGTACATTACATTAGCTGCTCTTTTCTTGAAAGACTAAAGAGAACAAAATGCACATTGTGAGAAGATACTTCTTTTTTCTTGGTTTTTTTCACTACTTGCCTTCAGTGAGTAGATTTTATGTACACATGGTACATTTTCAATGGCATGGTGTTCCCATAAGCAATGACTGTCCTTTCTTCTGTCTCTTTCACTGTATTGCCCCACAAATGCTTGCACCATGCATTCTAGTTAAGCATCCATTATGAGTGAGGTGGGAGATAATTGGGTGACCTTTACTTTTTCTTAATATAGTCACATTACTCCCCACTCACACTGAACCGGCATGAATTCTAAGGCAGCATCTGGGCTTGTCGCAACAGTATCAATGACAGTTGATGTAATCTGTACCTTGGGGATTCCTCTTACAGCACAGCTGAGTGTGGTGTTGTATCCTGCAATCACAGAACGGTTTACTAAAGGGTGAGTGAATTTAGGAGCTTCGGAGAAGTCATGCTCTTTGTAACGCGGTGGCTTGTAAGTGGTGCCTGCAATTCAAAGAAACAGAATACTGAGAACTGTTTTTTCAATTCTGTTGACTTGTGAACAAGCTATTTGTCACTTAATTTGCCTGTATGATTAAAGATGAGCTATGGCATTTATGATATAATAAAATCTTTAAATTCACTCTAAAACACATCTCATGTTTAATACTTCAGTTAAAGAGAAAGGTCCTGGAAATCATGGCTTTTCAGCTTCTGTTAAAAAATATGAGCCACATATGTCTCCAGGGGAAGTCTTTACCACAGACATCTTAAACTTTTAACCCCAGAATATAAATATATCCCCCAAGTTGTATCATTACATTGAGATAATGTAGTTTCAGAAGACTGTGTGATTAAATTTTTTTGAACAGGTGTTTGTGTTCTTACAGGATATTTGCCTAGATAAGGGCTCTTGATGCTAAAACACTTTGTAAGTGCTAGTTACTAAGCAATGAAAATATGTCTAATGGTGCATCTAGCAAAAATATATTTTCCATTTACTAATGTACTATTTCTGGTACTTAGTGGCTTTTGTGATCTTTGTTTTGAAGAATATGTTACCTGTTTTTTGGATATAGGCAGGATTTTTGGTGGTTGCAGCAGTTTCACTCAATCCACACAGATTTTCACTGAAGATTCGAAAAAAATACTCATTTCCCATAATCAGGTCTGATACCACACAGTTTGTGCGACGATAGCGATCAAAAACAGTATACCATTCCTGTAACAAGACTATACTGTTTAGAAAGATGCTATGAGAGGTCAGACATGGTGCTAGTTTTGGTATGGAGAGATCCTTCTTGCTACAAGGAAAAGACAGGTAGACAGGTATTTAACACTAGCCTGCAAAATGAATATTATGTTGTTTCTCATGAAGATCAGATGACCTATTTTCTTTTTATTTTCTAGCTGGTGTGATAGATGTATGAATACTTGCATTCTGAGGGGAAAAAAACTCCATGTCTTTACATTTTTTTCCCTACTCATATCTGGGGAACTTGATACAGGATGTGTCCTCAGAACATGACTACTTGATGGTGGACTCCCATGAGAAAGACATTTTCCAGTTTGATTGGCATACATACCTCTCCCAGTAGATACCATACTATGCTCTACTAGTTTTAGTTGGGACAGAATTAATTTTCTTCACAGCAGCTGAGTTCAAGTCTAACTCTTCCTTCCTCCCCTTCAGTTTTTCCCTGCATTTATGAAAAATAGAATTCCAAATAGAAAATATAATTCCACCTTAGGAGTAGGCCTATCTGGCCAGTCACCACCAGATGGGACAGACTAGGCCTCTCTTTCTACATTTTCTGGGGGACAGTTTATACAGTTCTATACTTAGCCTTTTGGTTCTTTTTAGATTCTATTCTTCAATGTTTAACTGCCTCCAATATGCCATAGGATATCTTGGACACATAGCTGCGAGTCATGAATTCAGCTATTTTCCTCAAGTCTCCACGTTCCCAGAGTTTCAACTCCATACAAAGTCACTGACCCAGTGTAGTTTCTTACCATTGTCTTTTTGTCAGCTTTCTGGACTGTGTAGCCCAAGATCTGTGCATTGCCATCGTTTTGTGGAGGTGTCCACTCCAGGGCTGCATTAAATCCCCAAACGTCTACCAGCTTTATATTCTGAGGAGGACCAGGCTTGTCTGCAGAGAAGACATGAAAAAAACTCCTTAGCTTTTGGTTCAATATGTTAAGAGCTTTGTCACTTTCTCCCATGCAGGATAAAAATAGAGCTTGATAGCAATCTATATTCCATAGCAATGCACTTCATTTATGTGAATTGAAACTGTAAACAGGAAATCTGGGGAATTTTGAAATACCCTTCTAGTATTCTTCTGAGAGGCCTGAAATCTCCACAGAAGTAGATGACACAGTAGAATTAGTAACATAGGAACCAGACAGACCCTTCCTTAAAATGGAATAAGAAGTTTGTGTTGTTTGGATGGGTGTGATTAACTCTTTTACTACAGTTTTATCACTTGCTTTGTTACCTCAGCCATTTAGATACACCAAGAATAATATATCTAGTTGCCTTTGTTGTTTATATATTCCTCTCAGATAAGGAAGGCTGGCCATTTGGGAATATCCCTGCCTCTCTTTCACGTTGCCTCAGTGGCAACAGGCCCACTAGTGTTAGCTGTCCCTCTAGTGACATTTCTCTGTAATAGCTAGGAAAAGAAAAAACTCTCAAGCAGGTACAGAAGTCTATGTCCATTTTAAGATACCTGGAATTACATAAAAGAATATATATTATAAAATTATAGTAACTTTCTTCCTTCTTTTAATGACCATTCATATTTATACTGATGTTTTTTAGTTGAATGCTCTGACATTTACATTATATTTATTAAGTAATATTCATGTCTCTCTTAGCTTGAGGATGCTAGTTCCCCTTTTTGATATGTTAGATTGTTGCTCACAGCTACAGGGCCTGTGGGGGAGATCATTAGGCCAGGGTAAAAGGTCTTTTGATAAAGTGGAAGATAGTTCGGGATCATTCTAGATAGATGAATGGAAACTGTCTCCCCTTTTTGTAACTGGTATGGATGAATGAAGAAAATAATAAGAATCTGATGAATATAGGCTTGAGAAGAGCAAAGCACAAAGGAATGTAATTACAGATTGCTTCTGATGTAATTCCTTAAAGAATGACACACAAACCAATAATAAACCAGCTTTTCACTGTTGTTAGGAAAACTGTGACGTTCTATGTCAAATCATAATGTACTAATTCTCTTTTCACTGGCGTACTTTGGATTTAAAGACTGCTTTATAATTAGCTTTAACCCTTTCTGTCATAGGTATAGAAAGATAAATTTACTAAATGGACTTCTATATTCTTGATCTTTGTGGTTTGATGGGATAATGCAATCTGCAAGAATACAAAGGAATTTTGAATAGATAGAATATTCCTTTCTTAGTACTGACCAGTACATCTCTAGCTGGCATTGTGAGCACAGGATGGGAAAAGTTAATCCTAGTGATGCATCTTTAGCAAATTATTTTCCTCTGTAGGATACTGTGTTAGACTGGGGATTTATATTCTGTGGAAATAGTCTGCTGCCCTCAGTACAAGTTCATCTGAGGTTTTTTTGCATAATACTAAATTTTATAGAATGGCAAGAAGAGGTAAAGTGTGAATAATCTTTCAAAAAAAGGTTAATTTACATTTTCAAATATAAATAATGAGAACAATATATAGTCCCAGTTAAAAAAATTAAAAATATAGAATTGAGGTTTATTTGGTCAATAGAAGGCAGGATGGAAGGCATCATTTACTGATTCACGTAGAGGGGGAAAAAAGTTGAGGGACATTGTATTTTTCAGAGATAAGAGGTATTTTCATTATCCAAGACCTTTCTATAACTATTTGAAATATACTGTATTCCTACGGTGAAAGTTCATATTTTGTAGGTCTCTGGAGTAAACCGCAGCAATTGTTTTGGCAATAATGTCAGAGGATGGCAGTAACAGAAGTATTTCTTCCTGTTTGGAACCAACAGGTGACTCATGATAGCAGCAGAGCTTTTGGTTACCTGCATCCTTGCCTTACTCAAAACAGATACATGCTGAAGCTACAAGCGTTACTCCTTCATCAAGGAGACATTTGCCAAGGGAAGTTAACTGATGAACAGACACCTCAGAAGATCACCGACTGATTTATTATATGTCTGAAAGCTGGGTTGGCTTTTATGCATACCATTCTACAGCACATAAAGTATTACTAGAATATGCTTTCTACTAGTATATAGAGTGCCAGAATCACTCATATTTCTTTCTCTCTCTTTCCTGCTAAGAGAACATAAAATCTGGAGTGCAAAAAGTGCTGTTGATAGAGTTGAAAAGAGATAGTTCTGATGAAAGACTGACAGATCAGAGTAGATGCCTTGGTTGCAGAAGTATCTGCATATGTTACAAGACCTTTCTCTTCTTGTCCAGGAAATAAATGAAATGTATTTATTCCCTTTCAGTTGAGCATGCTGCCAAAGAAGTAAAAAGTTAATACCTGTCCTCCAATTATGACACATATTAATCTGTGTGATAAGATTGGTTGCTTTTTTTCAGCATTTTCTTTTTTATGAAATAACTGTGACAACATGTATGGGGTTTTATGCCTTTCTATAGTACCAAATAATGGGTGGAAGATACCTGGTACCGAGCTGTTAGAGCGATGTGCTAGAATCTAGTCACTAATGGGTTTTAGAAAGGTATTTTGGTGTGTAGGGTGCACTACTCCCCTTTATCCAAGTCCCATGGGATTACTTTGTTTTATGTGTCGTTTATTTATTTTGCAATTGCAGAACTGGAGCCGCCCTCTTGAGCAGAAGCAGCTGGTGGTATTAAGACATATTTGCTTCAATTTGTTAAGCCTTTCTTGTTTGCTGTTGGCACCACTACATAACCATGCTGCCAACATTATTTTATTAAACTTTAAGCAGAATACAGTCAGCATTATAACCTTAATGCCAAAGCATTAGAAGTTATGTTTAAATAATCTTTTTGTGCCAAAATGCATATTATAAAAATGTATGGATACATTGGAGGAAATTTGGGATGACAGTGTGAAAGTGTGGGGAAAGAGAAATATAAACAATTATCAAGAATGTTTCATAGAGCTGTAATGGGGAGAAATAGAAGAGTTCTGATGAAATCTGAGCAGGCCAGATCTCAGAGTGTATCTCACAAGGGAAGTTAGTGAAACCTGGGTGGTGCATTCCTTTAAAAGTGACACTAGAAAAGAGAATATGAATTATATAATTTATAGGAGGAATAAGCCTCCACTAAGCCTCAAGCTACCTCGACACTCTTAACGTAGTAAAGCATTAAATGTGTATTTTCCAAATTCACAGGGCTGTGTCTTGTTGCCATTTTTAATTCTCAGAATAGTAGAGCTATATTAGTGCAATGATTTTATCTTCACTGTCCTTATCTGCTGAAGAAACCAGATAAGAGTATATCCATTCCAGGATTTGTATTTCCCTCCTTGAGGACAATATGGCTATCCCCAAGAACACCAGAACTCTTAAATTCTTTCTATCACTCTCAAAATGGCAGAAAGAAGGGTGGTAAAGATGATTGAAGATATGGAATGGCATCTTATTGAAAACAAGGTCTAAAACTTGAGAAAGTTAACTGAGGAGAGTGTGACTGAAGGCTATAAAATCATGAGTAACATGGAAAAGGTGAATAAATGATAATTCATGGGGTTTTTTTTGTGGTACAAAACTGCATGGTCATCAAATAGGACTATCAGCCAAATAGGTAGTTGTACATGCACTTAAACTGAAATTGTTTGCAAAAGGATATTTGGATTCTGAAACTAGGCCTGGATTAAAAGACTGACTGGATAAAATCATGCAAGAAAAACAGCCCTCAGGAGTTATGGGACACACATATATACCCCTCCCTCTGAAAGTCTCTAGGACAGAGATAATTTCAAGCTAAGAGAATATTCTAGGTAAATAAAATTACGTGCTAGCCCTGCTCTGAGCATTGTCCTTGTTTTCTCCTATCAACCATTGTCAGAGAAGGGGTTCTGAGGTAGTTGGACTTTGGATTCCCTCAGTATGGCCACTGTGAGGTGTGGGTGGGGGTTTTTTTTTTTTTGGTTGTTTGTTTGTTTTTGTTTTTTTGTATGGTATGCTTTATTTTGATGTTGTCATGTTCTTACCTATTATTTGCATTGTTATTGAAACTTTATCAGTCATGTTTTCTATCTGAAGAGTGACTTCATATGTTCCTGAGTGATGAAGCTCTGCCTTTCTGATGAAGAGGATTGTGTCTGTGTTGCTGTTCCGAATTCCCACATCTTTGGAGTTTAGAGTTTCACCATCTTTCATCCAAATGATTTTGGGTCTTGGTTTACCCTGAAAGGAAAAATACGTTTATTTTTTTTTTTAGGTTATAGTAGATGTCTATTTTTCATTTTTCTTTTTGGTGATCTGTAAGTCTAGAAAACCTAATTTAGTATGCCAAGTTGAGACAGTAAACTGAATACTTTCTAATTTCTGTATTCTGGCAGGCAAATATGTGCTCCCATCTGTGTGGTTTAGTGGCACCATTCCCTGAGGATGCCATTTAGTTGAAGTTAGAAAAGAGGCTGAAGTTATATTGAGAACAAATCCAGAAAATATATACTTGTGCTGGTCTGGTACACTTTCCCAGGCATCTGTGAAGCCAACAGTTGATCTAGCTCACTCTGATTATTAAGTAACTGAAGTCTTTAATATCTGAGGAGTTTATTAGTTTTTTTCCCCCTTCTCTTCCTGGACTTAAAACATTTTATTCTCTATCCCCAGGCTTCTTTAAGATCTTTTGGAAAATTTTAATAATCGAAGTCTTGAGATGTGTAACTTACTGTACCATTCTTTGAGTTGCAAAACTTGTTTTGGTCAACCTATGCAATCGGTGTTGCTACACCCATGGAAGATGATGTTGTGGAATCATTAAGATATCTGTGGTTTACACCACTGTCAGCCATTTCCAGGAAAACTGGTAGATAATATTTAGTTCTTCAAAAATTATTTGAGCAATATTTCCACCATACTGCTCCAAATCAAGAATCCTAATTATTAACTGTATTTATAGTCAATCTAGCAGAAAATAACGAGGTGAGTGGGTTTTTTAAGCTTCTGCCAGATTAACATGGTGAAACAGTGCAATGTAGGGCTAGATGAATGCCACGAGTAGCTCAAATGGGTGGGGAAGGAAAGTGAGATCATCCAAGCCAGCAGTCAGATTTGCTTAGGCTGTCCTGGAACTCAAGTCTCAGGCACTGAAATTAGGATACATACTGCACTCCCCCTCTAGTAAACAGCAGAGAAAGCACCTCTAGAAGGTTCCTCAATTTACTGGTTGTCCGGATCATATTCTAAGGCTGTTATCTTCTTCCTCAGGCTACAGAGGGAGATTAGGATACTCAGACTCTTTGTTTAGGTGCCTGAAGGTAGGCAGAATAAGAAGTCTTTGTGCTTTGCTGCACCTTTGTTTCAGGTTTGTCTGGTATTTGCTCAGAATGTCTGTGTAACATCATGTTATTTTTCTGTGATATTAGAAATAAAAAGCTTCCTGTTATATAAGTCAGGCCAAGACCTGCCCAGGATTACACTTAAAGGACTTCTAAAATGCTTAGAAATTGCTATTCTTTAATAGATGCTCTTTTCTCTGGTGTCTAAATCATAAGATGTGATGTAATTGACTAGATCAGGGCTGATAATAAACCTTGAATGAGAAATAATTTTTGATCTTCCATTTTCCCCATCTGCTAACTGATTTTCTTGCTGCTTTCTGCCAAGGAATGTAGTCACCTTAGGCCTGTAGACCTGAAATATTAGACATGAGTTCTAGTGTACCTCACCTTGGTCTCATTTCATAGAACCCTTACAAAAAACTATTAAAAGAAGACATAGCTTTCCTTGTTCAGCTGGAATGTACAGTAAAAACTCTTGAAGAAGTAAAAGGATGTGAGTGTTTTGTTGGTGTGTGAGGAGTTGTTTGGGTTTTTTTTTTTCATACTCGACAGGAATTGACTCTATTTTACTTTCCGTATATGTGTGTATTTTAAAATGGTATGAGGATTCTGTTTGAAAACTTTGACTAGGGGAATGTTTTCAAAATAAACCAAACCCACTTAAAAGGGTATAATTATATGGAAATTTAAATAAAATTCCTAATTTCTCAACACAAATACTTGGCTAGGCTTTCAGATTGATAACAAGATTTAGTAGTTCTTGATGGATTGAGTAATGAGGTGAATCAAGATCTGGACCTACATATCTTGGCAAAAATGGACATGAGAGACCATAACATTATCTTTATCATAAGAAATATCTTGATTATAAATCAAGCTTTGCTGCTGCTGTTCTAGTGTGATCAGATACGTTCACTCACAGCACCTCCTTTTCTGAGGTGCTATGAGTGCCAGTTAAAGATTGCAAGTGTTCAAAGTGTTGGTTTTCATATACTCATATTTATAGACTGTGAAAAGCATAAACAGATAGAAAGTATGTTCCTAATACATACCTCAGAGGATTGGATTTCTGCAATGTGTAATGGGTAATCTGAGAGAGAACAGTGAGTGACAGAGTGGGTAAATAGCACAGCAGAGAAACCTCAGGGACTTTACTGCTAGGGAAGAACGAATGTAAATGCTTTTATATGTTTGTGTTCACACATATATGATGGGCAAGAAGACTGCTCAGTAATACTGTGAATTTTTTCCACTCATAGCACATAATGACTCTTCAATCATGTGGCCATGTAGTTAATCTTGAAACAAGAATATGTTCATTCACTTCCTTTCAGCAGGGAAATTAAATGGTACCTGCTTAATGCACTCAACAGAAAAAAGGTTCGTAATAATGTTGTTCTTTTCTGTACATTTTCATCTAAATATTTGAATATATCTGCAAATAACATTTAGCCCAAGATACCTTGACAAGGCATTTATTAGAATTTCAGTGTTAAATGACACAGTAATGACCGCGGACGTCACTGGTAGGATTACACAGAAACTGTAAATAGTAGAAAACACTGACTTAACACTTTAGTTAGATAATACTTTGCCTGATAATAATACCCCTAGTTAGATAATAATACTAGAAAACACTGACTTAACACTTTAGTTAGATAATACTTTGCCTGCTTGCGTTCCCTAGTTCAGGGTTCACAGTGATTCTAGTATTTGACTTTTCTCCTATATCCTTTTTGTAATTTGAAGATTGCAATCATATCTACTTAGAGTCTTTTTCATCAATAGAAATGTCCAGTGATTTAATATTTTTCAAAATGCAAAGTGAAATGTTTTTTGCTTTGCTTTTTGAAAGATCCTCAGTTTTGCATATTCTAAAGAGGTTTTTGCAGTAATAAGAATTGTAGCTATATCTGCAATTCAACACTATTAAAAATTTAATTCACTCAAAAGTACTTATTTAATTAAAGTCCTCAGGTTTTGTTCTTAGGCTAAAATGTGGTGTTGATGGATAGATTTTAGCATTTTTTGTTAGCCTTATCTTTTAGGAGATGAGTTTATACCATCATGTGATTTGTCAGTCAATTGACTTTTGAATCAGCTGGTTCATTTCAGCTAAATTTGACAGTGCACTAGAAACCTCTAAGATTAGCTTAGTATGGTTTTGTGAAAACTGATGACAGGGTCAAATGCCAAAACCTCAATTAGTGTCTCCTCTGAGGAAAAGTCAGAGAAGACTTGGTCTTTACCCGTTTTTTTTGGCAACAGCTGAATGATCAGGCAGGATAAGTGAAGCTCTGGATTAGTTGCTACATGTACTTTCTTTGGCCAGGGGAACTGAGGACATGTTAGCTAGGACTACCTGGGGAGTAGGGCAAAGAACTGGCAAATCTCTGGGAATATATGAGGCTGCTCTAAGCAAAAGAGGAGGGTTATATGCTGGGAAGTTGGTAGTATAGGTGACATACACAAATCTATGAAATTACAAAATTACTAGTCCCTTGACTTATGCGACAGCTTGTCAATTTTGTGCAAATTTTCTTGAACTTAGACACCAAAGCAGCAAAAATATGTGTGGTTTTCTTTTTTTTTCCCAAGACTTGCATAACTCAGAAATATCAGATGTAAAAATCTTTCATTTTGCACGTGACTGGTCCTCAGTGAAGGGGTCATTTTAGCAATTTTGTTGGTAAGAAAAATGAAAGAAAAAAATAAGCATGTGATTATGTCAAAGTAGTGTGAACATGCAATGCAAGGTAGTTACTCCATGTATTGGTTTGCAACTGTTTACTGATTAGATATATCTGTGTGAAAAAACAACTTTTCATGTACCTCCCTAACCACAGGGGAAGACGTGTATTTTATTTTACATAAATTTTGTTCTCATAGATTTTTTTTTTTTTTTTTTCCCCTGCTGCTACTGCTCAAACCAAAGAACATAGGGAATATAGGTAATGTGTGCATGGATGTCTCTCTTGCTGGAAAAAAAGGTTTTGCATATCTCCAGCATCTTGTACATGAGAATTTCAAAACTCTTCACTAACAACAGTGATTATATTTTCATGAATGTCAATCCTGGACAGCAGAGGAATTGTAGTTTCTTCAAATTATAAATAAGGACTAGATTAAATGATGTATCTATTATTACTGAGGATATCTCTGTCAGAGCCAGAATCTGCAATTTACAATATCTCTTCCTATGTCTTACTCAGAAAACCTTTTCCTTTCACACAGTCTTGCAGGTGAAAAAAATGCATGTGGTGTTTTATGAATAGCCCTTATAGTTGCTTATACAGCTGTAGAAAATACAAAGACAAAGCAACTGGTTAGGTCAGTCTGTGTGTATCTCTTAGCAATTTTGCATGTGCCATAGCGGCATGTGTAGTTACATGCATGCACTCGATAATCCTTGGCATGCTGTGCTTTTTACACCTTGAGCTCATGTACAGTAATACATGAGCTATTCTTTGTATACACACAGATACTATATAGGCTGAATGGTGATATTTTGTTTATAGATAAACTCTTATTTTTGTAGTCAGCCTTTCAGAAATGAACATACACGCTTTTGGCAAAGAGGTCGCCCAGTAAACACATCATGTACCTTGGCTCCAGAAGAGTAGTTGGTTGAATTCTTATGCTTTCACGTACTTCTCTCTAAGATACATCCTATGCATGCGATAAGGAAGAAAGGGCTTGCACTTGCTCACAGCACTTCACTTTTTTTTCTTCCCCAAAAGGAGGGATTATGGAAGACACCGTGATGGTAAAAATAAATTGTGACTAAGAGTAGAGTGATTTCCCACCACCAGCACCACTCCCTTCTTTAATGTTGGAGATGTTGTCTTAAATCATCAGGCACACTTTATGTAATGCTGCTTGAGCAGTGCAGCAATGGGAACTTGCATAAGGGAAACTCTATAAGTAATGAGAAATAACTATGACAAAATAGAAACCAATACATACCTGAAAAGGGATCATAATATTGATTGTCTCACCCACTTTCTTCACCAGAGTCTGTCTGAGGTGGCGTGGCAACCAGATTTTGGGACGCTCTGCAGTTAAGCATTAATATAATAAATTCAAAGCTTTTGATAATTTGAAGTATTACTTACAGCACAAATAGGAGAGTCTTGGATAGTTGTAAGCATTAGAAAATTGTGCAAACACTGTTTATACATTTATGGAGTAGTTAATCCTCTAAGCACTTTCAAATGTATTTGACAAGTGAGATTTGTCACTAAATTTGTATCTCGTAATACAAATGTATTTGACAAGTGAGATTTGTATCTCGTAATATATATTTACAAGTGAGCAAGTTTCAGTGATGGCAGGATTTGTGAAACTATTGCATCTGAAATGCCAGATTTGGGTGACTTCTGTTGGATGTGAGCCTTCTATGTGGACTTTGTTACATTGGAGAACTTTATCAATTCAGTGGAAGGGATGGGACAAAGGGTGTATTGGAGTAAAAGAGTAATCATAGTCTGTGATTAATCTATTGCTATTATAGCTCCTTGTAAATTTCCATTTGGAGATACTTATGGACTTACTCAAAAAGTAGAGCAATCAACGGATTTCCTTCATCTTTCTACAGTCATTCAGTTATAGTTCTTTCTTTGAGGTGGAAGGAGCAGAGTCTTATTGTAGCAGCTTATTTTTCACTAACAAAAAAGGACTTTAGTGCATATTTTTTCATCTAGGACCTGCTTTCCTTCACCTCACTGGAAATCTTGCTATGTCTCCATGTGTTACCTGTTCTTTTCCTAGTCATTTACACAAAGAATTTCTTAACATACAATTGGAGTATCTGTCTTCATGTCCATTTGGTTTTGAGATGCATTACAACTTTGTTTCATTTACACCGAGTCATTTTACTACCAGTGAGAGTCTGGCAGACGCTTTGTGTGAGTCAAGGTTGAGGAATCCACTATTAGCTACTCCTGATATCTTTTGGAATCCAGTCAAATGATTTATAATCTACTGATGTTGAGTGATACACAGGGTGTTAATTAATAACCTAGGACAATCAAGTACACATAACTGTTTTTATTTGAATTGATCTCTTGCATAGCTAACACAGTCATTTTGCACTAATATAGCAGAGAGTGCTAAATATTAAAAAATGTGGCTCTTAATTGATGACAGTGCCATTACAAGAGGTGAAATGTCCACGTTGTGAAAGTAAGAAGTAGGATTTTGGTTTTAGGGCTATGCTTTAGAAATATAAGATCTGTACAGATAGCAATGTTCTCAGAATCAGAAGATATTGGGTGCATGTTAAAGACCTGTCTGGGTGTTATTCTTGGAAAACGGCACAAGCTTATCAGTCCCAGAGTTTTCCTGCATGTGTACCTGATTCGAATTCTGATCAGAGGAAATGGGTGAATAAGATTTATTCAGCTTAAATACTCACGCAGAATCTCTTGAACAGTAACAGGCTCTTTGATTATTGCTGCTCCACTCTCACCAGCCAAGTTTATAGCCTTTATACGGAAATGAAGTTTGTCCCCTGTGACCAGGTCTTTAATCAGTGCAGATGTGCGCTCAGTTAGGCCAGGAAGAGCTGGAATCCATTCTGTAGCTGCAAGTACAGGGTTTGCATATTGTAACAATATATTATTTTTCCCAACTATAAATTATTACTAGATAAATTATACACTATAAAAACCTGACTCTAGGTTATACGGCAATTGAGCTTAGTGTCAGAGAAAATTTCACGATTGAAGTGATTATAAGTTTTTATTTTATTTTTATGACAAATATTAATTTGTAGCATCATGTTATGTTGAGTGTTGTAGGTATGGTGCAGTTAGTCTTTATTATCAGAAGTATTAAAAGAGATAATTTACTTGAAAATCTGACTGTTGTTACGGTCATGTTATTGGCTGTGAGGAATATGCAGTCTGTGTATGCTACCAAAGTATTGTAGTGACTATACAATGGTACTGGCATTTTTGTAAGACTTTTCTGCGTTAAACTTTATGATGATTGTGAAGATGACGTTATGGTTGATGTGACTTTCATAGTTTTACATTCATGTCATGGTAAGTCTGGTGATGGCTGGCAAGGATGTTAGTCATAAAGATCAAATTTAATGATACTGGGTTCCATTAATTTATTGGGATATTGCAGTGAAACTATTGCAATTGTAGTATTTTAATAATGATCAGTTGCCTTTGCCTGCTACTTGTGCTTACTTACATCCATCTTTGCAGTATTCCACAATATAACCATCTAATCCCCCAGCTCCAATCCGCTCGGGGGGTCTCCACTTCAAGGCAACAGTGGTGTCAGAAACATCTTCCACTGTGAAGTGGGTTGGTTCGCTTGGAGGAGCTATAAGGAAATACATAGACGTAAATTCTGAGAAATAGCAATACAACTGTGAGAATTCAAAGGTTATAGAAGGAGTGATTAGCAGCTGAATTATATACCACTTTCTGTTTTAATAAAATAAATTTAGCTGAAGCTCAGTTGTAAGATGCTGCACCTAATACTTCTATTAAATGAAGTGCAGAATACGATTCCTATAATAAGGAGAAGAAGAGGCTAAGGTAGAAGTTCCTATGCACATATGCTTCCTTATGAATAAAAGCCAATGAAAAAATGAGAGTTGTAGAAAGGAGTCAAATTTTCAGCAGAAGTCTAAAAATTCATTGTTATTTCTAAACTTCAGAAAAGTTTGGAAATAACAATGCATACAATTTGTATGCTGTACTTACATCCTGGTTGTAATTAGATAAAACTGATATAGCCAGAGGATCAAATTAATAAGTAGTTACATTTGACTTCACTCACTTCCCTCTAGCAGTAGAGAAAATTATAAAAATTTACAAATGTGTGTTTACAGAAACACTATTTTTGATTTGTGTATTTGTAAGAGACATGCTGCAAAAAATATTTTGGGACTGAAAAATTGTCACTTCAGTTAGATATATCTATTTCTTAGCTTTTCAGACCAGGAGTGTCATGGCTCTTTTTAAATCCATATCCAAAATCCAGTCCTCACAAACACCACTAGCTAAATTCAGTCTTCTTAAGCCTGACTGTTTTCTACTAATTAAAAAACATTCAAGAAAAGCCTTTAGTGGAGAATCCAATATATGCAAATGCTACTGTGGAGTCATGGATTACAAAAAGTAAACAGAAAGATAACATTTTCAAAATAACATTCAGAATGCTGGAGCATAAAATTTAGTATACATGGCATAAAAGCAATCAAGTTAAAGAAATGCATGTTTTACTTACTCTGTATATGTATTATAAACTGAAAATCTTTTGAATATACATAACAGATTTTATATATTATAAATAGTTCACATATAAAGTTAAATATGGGTTTATACATTGTGCAACTGATTGAAATTTATCTTAGTTTCCAAAAAAATAAATTAAAAAAAAATATCACTCAGTTTCCTTTCTGGAGCTGTGTCAAAATTTTTCATATTCAAATGGCAGCAAGGACTGTGAACAGTACACAGAGGCAGTTGGGAGCATAGACAACCACACAGTACACGATCAAAACCCCAAAATTCTTCTCTGAAGCAGTAAGTGTGAACTTTATCCTTAATCAAGTAAAACTCTGTCTATCCCATGAAAACTTTGGACCTTTTTTTTCAGTAGCTCCACTTGATGGTTTTCGTTTGCCCTCTTTTGCTGCAGACCAGCCGTTGTGCGTTTGAAATCCAGAATTAAGAGACCCTTCTTGCAGTTCATCCTTTCCTTCTGATCCCTCCACTGAATCCTCTGCTTTTGCATTATCTCCTTCAGCAGGCTGTCCCTCTTTGCTGATATTTGCAGATTTAGCAACTCTAGTCATTTTAATCTCCAGCTATTTGTATTTTTTCTTTCTAAAGCTCTTAGCAGACAGGCTTCCTGAGGACTCCTTTAGTTTGCTCCTTGCTCAGGGTCTGCAGGAGACACTGCACTGCTGTGTTGGGAAGGATTATTTATAGAAAATCATTCCTCAAATATTTTCTTAATCAGCGATCCTTTTAGCTGTGGAGAGGGCCAGGATTAAGGGAGTAATGGGTGGGATACTGTGATATTTGCACCCATAAGGGAATGGGAGAAGCTGAGAGGGACAGGGAAATTTCTGTCAATTAGTTCTCCTCCTTTCCAGGTCCAGCTTGACTCTCACACTTCTAATTATAACAACTAAAAATTCATCAGCGATTTAATGGAACTGGAACCTCTGTGCTTCTCAGGAAGGGGAATGACAGCTAGTGAAGAAGATGATCACAAAGGAAAAGGTTGATTAAATATAGAATATAGAGATGGTTGATAGTCTGTTTCCTAACACATTCTTTTTATGTATAAGGACAATTGAAGATTGTCCTGTCTTGGGTTTGCCCTGGAAATTATACAGAGCATGGTAAAACTCACCAATTGGCATGAAGGGCTGTGAGGCAGGGCTTGGCCGGGACATGCCAATAGAATTCACAGCATAAACCCTCATCTCATAAACAACTCCTTCAATCATTCGCTTGGCTTCATAGGTTAGCTCTTTTAAAAGGTCGAAGTTCAGTCTCATCCACCGATAGCTCTTCTTCTTCTTTCTCTCTAAAATATAGCCTGGAAAGGATAGTTCTTATGGTGTGACAGTACTACAAATTATTATCTTACATGCAGGAAAAAGATGATCACCTTCTCCAACCTACCCGCTCCTCCCACCCCGCCACCACCCCACCCCCTCCCGCCACTGGCATGGAAGAGCCAAATGTGACTCAGAATTATTTCATATAACTGAATTGTGTGACGCTTTGTTTTCTTTTGCATGACTTTCCTTCTATCTGACATTTCTAGCTGAACAATTACACTTTTCAGAGTAGAAGTCATTTAGAATTGTCTATATCTAGCATTAGGCTTTAACTATATTTCGCATGCTATACACTACTATTAAGATAGTTAGATTTAAAATACAGATACTAGCAGAGGGGGTTTAAATGCTAAATCCTTTCTGGTGAGACTGTGGCCATTCACTCCTAGTGGCAAAGAAATGCATGAGAGACAGCAGCACAACAGAAAGCCCTTTCAGTGAAGGAGAAATCGCCTTGAAATGTGTAAGATGAGACATAGAGCTGCAATATTTTTTTCTTATATTCTGCTGAAAGTCAGTAATTTTGACTAACAGCATAAATCCCAAAGCAAAAAGAAAATAGTTAGAAGAACAGCTTGACACTTTCCGTTGGTGTTTTTTGTTTTTAAATGATTTATCAAAGAACTGTTAAATATCTCTGTCCATTGCTAAGTGGTAGAATGTCAGAGAGCTTCCCAAACAGTGTTGATCCCAACTCTGCTTCAGCCCTAGAGAGTTCTGTCCATGAACTACTTTTCTTGGTCTGATTCCCTTGGGAAGCAAAGTGAACTCATATGACTACAGAGAAATGGGAGAGCTGGATGCACTGCAGAACAAATCTGTAACATAACTTAGATGTAGCCTGTATGCCCAGAATCCAGGTCTTTAGTACATCTCACTCATCCCCTCAACATCCACAGCCTTTCCCACACTACCATGCTATTTTTCAGAATGGCTAAGTCAGGCTGGTTTAAACTGGAAATGGAATCTGTGGTTCTTGATCATTAATATGGAGGATGGTTGTATAACACATTGGAAACATTTGTTTAAATTATTTTCAAGTGACCTGCTACAAAGGAGTTATCAAGTGTTTATTTCCATCTAGTTATGTTAAATTTCTGCTGCTTCTCTGTGTTGTGGATTGTGTGCCTGGACTTTTTACAAGGGTCTGTAGTGACAGGACAAGGGGTAACAGGTTTAAATTGAAAGTGGGGAGATTTAGATTGGATATCAGGAAGAAGTTCTTCATGGAGAGGGTGGTGAGGCACTGGGACAGGTTGCCCAGAGAAGCTGTGGATGCCCCATCCCTGGCAGTGTTCAAGGCCAGGCTGGACGAGGCTTTGAGCAACCTGGTCTAGTGGAAGGTGTCCCTGCCCATGGCAGGGGGGTTGGAACTAGATGATCTTTAAGGTCCCTTCCAACCCAAACCATTCTATGATTCTATATGATGCATGTAGGCTTTTTTTTAAGCAGATGTTTTTTTGAAAGCTATTCATCTCAACTATGGATGGAATAATCAGAAAATACACTGAATAGAGATTTACACCGTGTTGTATGTTTTGACCCATAGTGTACAGAGGATATATCTGTAATGGTGGTCAGCCACAAGAGTGTAAGTGTATAGCAAACACATTGTAAAGACTTGTGAGTTGAGTGAGTTGTGTTAGATTCAATCCCCGCTGCTCACAAAAATCATGGTTATCAGCCTTGCAGATGTCCCTTTGGTTTACCTGGACAGTACGACAGTGTCTGGAGGGAGATGGAGGACAGGCACACTTGCTGACATGTTATAGGCACAGATATCCTGCATCATCGCCCTTTCCTGTCTGCATTGAACCCAAGAAGAGCATGGGAGTCTACAGAATGTTTTGGGCAATGAGTGGTGGAAGTACCTTTGAGCTGACAGGTTGTATCATCACTTGTAATGTATAAAGTTATTCTTGGCATGCTTGTTTTCAGTAGCTTTTAAACATTGGGGTTAAATGCTATAAGTGAAGAACGTGGTTCCTGCTTTTTTCTCTCTCTTCACCAGGGTCTGTGAGACTGAGAGAAGTTTCAGCAACTCATTTTCTGTTTTTCTGACATTTTAGATATACATAGTTTCCTGTCAGAACTGAGCCACTTCTTCACTGTGGCATAACAGAATTGCAGTTTGGGGGGGAAAAAAAAAAAGAGGCAATACTGGTACTATTTGTTACATTTGGTAAAGCAGATTATTTCCCCAAATGCACACAATATATGGCAGATAAAGATACTGCTTTAGTAACCTAAGAAGTACACAAGACCACATGAGAGATTTGCATAACAGTGAAGATGGAGTGTGAATTTTTTTTCTATATCTGTTGGATATAGCCAATAAAGACTGTAGCAGACTGCCTACAATGCCATCTGTAACAATATGAAGACAGATAAGAATGCATGTGTTTTCCCCTGCCTTCTAAACTTGCTTTTAAAGCTTTGTTCAAATGAATAGTGCTGCATCTTGGCTTCCCCCCTCCACACAGGGTTTTATTCTAGCTCTATTAGTAGTACTGTCCTGTCCTAACTGAAGAAACCTCTTCATGAAGTGCAAAGGGTTGTTATTAAACATTAAAAAAAAAAAAAATCACTCTTTTTGACAGTGAGAACAAAACAAAGAACTCCCAAATACATCCCCTGAAAACTCTACAAAACCAGATCATGGGCTTTGTGTAGTCACAGTGTGTGTTTGACTGTGGTGATGGGACAGCTATTGGTATATATCTTGGTAGTTAATAGTTTAAATGGTTAACTTCTTGCTTGCTCCCAACAGAACGCAGGAAACCACAAAGGCCTGCCCCAGTAGTATCTTGTTTATTCCTGCACAAATAACTTCTGTTGAATTAAATGAGGCTACTCTGTTCTCGTGGGAGTGAATGAAGTCCAAATATCCAAAAGCAAATACAAACTCTTCCAGATACTATGCAGGGAGTTAAAAGAATTTTAGAACATTGCTAGACCTGGCATCCACATGGGAGTCCATATAGCTTTCAGTGTATTTTTTGAATACTGCAGTGATCTTTATTAAACAAATTACTGGAGTCCAGAAGAATTTTTCTTTTAAATTAGCCAAGAACCTCTATTATTTTCTTTTCCTTCTGAGTATCACTGGGAGTTTTATCTAAAAAACCACCATGTTCTGCAGATAACAGACTGGTATCCATGAAATTCTTAATTGCTTCTGCTCATTTCATGTATTGTATGGTAACTTTTGCTCCTAGTTTTAATTACAGATTTTAATGTAATTAAAATGATTAAAAAGTGTTTTGTGACCCGTGGTGCTTAGTTGTATATGAAGTAGAATTATGAAGTAGTTTTCTTTTAGAAACACGTATTGCATGAGTACTAGAGAGTGCAGACTACTGGGGTTGATGACTGAGGTGGCCACAGATAAATTTTGGCATTTGTAGGTAAGTCCAAAGGCCTGTATGTTGACCTAAAATTTCAGTCTTGAATGATAACGTTTAGCTTTAACTATTTTTGGTATTACTATCTTGTGCTTTGGAAAACTTACTGGATGAAATATTTCTCTGATAGCACGGGTAGGGGGCACTCTGTCTCTAAAATTGAAGGGCCATATTGAGATGAGTTTGAAGGGGTAATGTATTAGTGAGTAGTTAGCTTCTGAGGGTCACTTTTCCTAGGGTGAATAAACATAGAGCATCTTTCTCTGCCATTTTAAAGGAGCAGCAAAAAGTACAGGAAAGACTGCTGGGGACTTAGTATTTTAGCACTTCTTACCAAGTACAGGTTGCCCACCATCATATTTAGGTGGTTGCCACTGCACAGTACAGTAATCTTCTCCAATGTTGCTGATCTTTGGAGCTTCTGGAGGGTCAGGAACATCTGAAGAAAGTGTGGGAATGAATGAGAGTTGTTACTGTTTCAATTTCTGTGTACAAGTCAATTAATTTTTTTTCCTTTTTTTTTTTCTATATCATATTGATATTTGCCTAATAGCAACGGTAGGTACGACTGAGAATGTCTTGGTCTAAAGTGAATCCTGCTCTTTGATTCTTCTATGTTAGGTTGGTTTGCCTTTAAATACCATTGATTATTCAACTCCCTTGTTCTTCTGAGACATAATCAACCTTCTGCAAAAATGTAAGGTAACAGGTAATTCTGTCCTGTAAGAACAGGCGCAGTCCAGGATTTCCTATTTTCTCTGGAATAATCTTTATATAGAATACAATGGCATGTCTCTTACATATTGTTATTTGGGAGATATTAGTAGTAAATATATGTAATATTTTAAAATTAATTAATAAAATAAATATTAAGAATAATTAAAAAGAGAGATAGTATTCACCTAAGCAGTGAATTCTAAATTTTAATGTTATAGGTGAAAGTAATTTCATAATTTCTAAGTTTGCTTATAACCTGACCTTTCGTCATATGTGTGGCAGGGTATAAACAAGTTAATATGAAAAATTTTATAAAAATTACTGACTCAAAATCATATTACCCCCAGCTCTTCTGTGACTCATAGTGGCAATCTGTTTATCTTATATCAGATGCATTATGTCCTTGTATTCCATTAACCATTTACTGCTTATAGAATAGTCTTTGCCTAAAAACATAAACCCCAACAAAATGACAAGAAGTCTTTCTTATCTCAGACAAACATGGAGCATATACTTCAGAATGGAATGTCACCTAAAAAATGATAGTCACCTGAAACTGGAAACATATAAAAAGGAAATATAAGGATTTCTACAGGAAGTTGTTCTCTTAGTTGCCTTCAGTGTGAAAAGGTATCTGTGAAAAATACTACTGCCAAATTATGTGAGTGATAGTATTTCGACCTTTATGATCCTTTTCTGGTTTTCTAAACCTAAACTCAGAACTTGCCTCAGTTTTTAGAGAAGGGTGAGTTTCAGTGGACTCAAGATGCCTTCATGCTCTGGTGGTTTCCTTCCTCCACTTACCAATAACTTTGACTGTGATATCAGCTTTATCTTCTCCCACTGGATTCTTAACTATAACTCTGTACACTCCCTCGTCCTCCTTTTCTGCTCCTTCAATGATGAAGACACAGTGGTCTTCATGCATCTCCACACGAACTCTACCTTCAGATTCAAACAGGAGCTGTGGGCAGTGAAAATAACAGATAAAGTCATTATTTGTGACAGGGACAGCCTGATGAGCCTGTAGGTAAACTGGAGAAAATAACTGAATGTTATAAAAATTACTGAAAAGCTATAATTTTTTTTCAAGTTCTAGTCTATATTTTCTCACTTTTATATATAAATAAGTGGCTTACACAAAAAAAAAGAAGAACCAAACCCAAAAAAACCCACCCTCCACCACCCCACCACACTCCCCCCACCCCCCAAAAAAAAAAAAAAGACCAACCACCAAATATTTGGGAAAATTGGTTAGGAGAGTGTACGTGTTGTTAAGATTCATTGCTAGTTACACATACGCAGTTACGTTTCAAAGAAATTACTAAACTCTTGCACAGATTCCTACTTGGGATAGCTGCTAATACCAGTGTAGAGAGTTTCATGGATAGCAGTTCGGTACTGCAGAAATTCAAGAAGGCTTCCAAAGTAAAATTCAAATGGTTGAGCAAACATTCCTGATCAATAGTATCTACATTTGGCATCAGATAACATGGATTTGCACAGTTTCCCTCTAAAAAAATTATGTTTCTTGTAACTGTTAATGTGTGGTTTCTGTCACTCAAGAATGTCATGTGGGATAAATTTCTACTCTTCTGTGAGCTGAGGTCTAAACATAATGACTGCAATTTTGCTGTATATTTGTAACATTGTCCTTTCTTCTTTATGTGCCCTTGTATCTTTAGAACAGCAACCATTAGAAAGCATATGTGCCTGAATAGTAACCAGTACAGCAGAATTCTAACCCTCAGAAAGGTTTATGTTGCATAGTAAGTGTAAAATATTTTTGACTCCATCAAAATAAAGAAGTTATTTATGACAAAAAGGAAATTTACTGGAAAATGAATCCTCTTTCTCTTGGGTGTACATACATAGTGCACCCTCTTTACCCATTATCATCTTTCCTGTGTCCTGTAAGATTTTTGTCCTAGTTTTTTCCTCTAGTTATTATTGAAGCCTATATGTTAGTGGGGGAAAATAGGGTTAAACATTCACAAATATATTAAAAAGAGTTTTCAAATAGCTGTTATGATTCCTTGTAATCCAACCACACTGTGGTGGTGATTAGAAAAAGATTTCCTCTATCAGAATTTTACCCTAAAATTATGCACCATATCTCTTGTGCCCATTCAAAATGTTCAGTAATCAGCACTGTGAGGCAGGATGTTGGGCCTCGTGTGCTATTTGCTTCAACAGTTTTGAGTTTACTCGTTTCAATCTTATTTCCTTCTGAATATGACCTTTTATCTGTGTGTCTGCATAAATAATAAGGAACTCACCTTACTATCAGTATTTAAATCACTGCTGTTTTCTGCAAGAGTCATGGATTCATCATTGCTTCGAAGAAGGTCGCTTTTCTAGATAAGCAAAGGAGCCACAGAAAGTCAGCTAAGTCTTTCTGAGCAGAGCAGTATTGTTGTTTCTGCAAGCCAGAGGAGGAGAGTCCATAGGTTTGTTAGGGGGGGGCTGAATATGGAGGTGTGAGAACAGCAAAGTCAGGCAGCAAGCAGACGTGGGAAAGAAATCAACTGATACAAAAGTAAAAAGCGGAGATGGAAATAGGTGTATCAGACTGCTGTGAATTAAGGGAAGGACAAGTCAGCAAACCCAAATTTGCAACTTCACAAAGATGTATGACATTCCTGCAGTAGAATTGTAACTGGTTGTGAATCTGCCTGTATCCTGTGGTACTAGCTATTCATCTTGTGTAACTAAAAAAAAAAAAAAGGATTATTTCTTTTCTGTAATAGTCGGATAGTAAGTCAAAATATGGTCAGGTCCGTAACACATCAAACAACGTGTTCTGGAGATGTGCTACTCTCTGTTTCAGATTTCATTAGGAAGTTGTACATCCTTCAACTCAAGACTGGCTTCTTTTACATGTATGTTGACACCTCACACATTAGAAATAACACAGTATAAGGATTGTCTGATACCCAGTTATCATTTTATCAGAGAAAGTTGTGTATGAGAGGTAAACTTCTCATGGTTCTCAAAAGAGAGACAAATTGCTTTTTTGTTTGTTTCCATACTAATTCTGCATTCCAGAAGAAAGTCCTAAGTGTTATTAAAAATGCTAACCTGAACAAAGAATGCAGCAGAATCATGAAGAAATGAGATTGGGGAAATTAATATAATTGGCAATATTATTTTGTCCATATCTACACCTATGGGAAATGTAATGATGCTGTAGAATATTATGCAAAGTATTTCTGTGTCTTATGCTAGTTATAGCTCAAGAGCCCACAGATGGTGAGGGGTGAGGATATTCTGAGACAGCCAGAAAGGAAGCTCTCTTAACACTGTGTCTAGCTTCTAAATTCTTCCTTTGGTGTTTTGTAATTGCTTTGATAAGGCAAATAGCAAGTGTCCTTTATTCTAATTATTCCAAATGCAGTTTTACTCCAGTGGTCTGCTAAGAAGACATTTTCTTCACAGACTCTAGAATTCTTGAGAAAGATTAAAAAAGAAGCTACCATCTCCAGGACATGTCCATAGTATCAGATAAAGATGGTGGGGGTGACTCATCATCTATTTCTTTTTTTCTGAGGTAGGAAGAGAATAAATGTGTATGGTATCCTACCGTCTGCATGTACATATGTCTACTCATATATACTCGTCCCCTTCTTTGGGGATAGAAAACCAGGCAACAGTTCAGAAAAAGAACAGTTCAGGATGATTCTTACAAAAAGAGCTAAATCCTAAACTGCATTTAATTCTTTTTTTCTTGATGTTAAAAAAATAAATTAAAAGGAAGATGAAAATACTTGTAACTAAGAATTGTAAATCAAAGTGAGATTTGAGAAAGAAAATCAATTTCCTGTTGTGACTTCCATACCTCAAACATTGTGTTGGGTTACACATTACCTTGTTTACTTTCTGCCAGATGACAGTGGGTGTTGGATCTCCTGATATGGGAACATCCAATCGCAATTTGTTCCCAGCCACCACAACAATAGTGTCAGGGGATTGGCCCAGACAGTCAAGGTGGATTTTGGGAGGTTCTATAGCAAAGGCAGAGAAAATAAGTTTTAAATATAGTTTGAGTGTTCTGTATTGGGAAGGAGGGGGGACGGGAAGAGGTTGGGAAGGGGGAAAGTTGAATATTCATACATTAAAGTAAAAGTGACAATACAGTGCTTCCTTTGATACTGAAAACATGTTTACTTGCATATAAATAATGACTGCTGTTCTTACCTTCTCGTGGTACAAAATCAATCTTGACCTCTGGGGAAGAATAAAAGCAGGGGAGAGGGTAGAAGAAATAGATCAGAAAACAGAATTTACATATCATCTGCAACCAAAAAGTAATTTTAAAACTACTCATCATTAAAACCTCATAAGGCATATATATCAACAGATTAATGCAATAAACTGGAAAACAGGCTCTTTGAAGCAATGTGATAATGATAACACACAGTAACAGGGAAAAGCATTGTGCCTATATTGAAGTATCATGAAAGAGATTCTTCATACTCTTTCCTGGTACACCCATGATTAATGCCATAATTTTATCCCTCTGGAATTCCTGTTACATATTCTAAGATAACTTACCCAAAAACTGAAGCTTGGCAGAAAGGTTGTAAGCAAACCCCTGAGGGATGAAGGAATAATCAGCCTCGTCACCTGGTGTTACGTCCTCAATAGTCAGCTTATGGATTCTGGAAATGTGAACAAGTATATTCTACTCCCTTACCTCACCTTTCCAGGAGAAACAGGGCTATCTCAAGAGGCAAGGTGCAGGCTGTATTAACAGACATTATTATATTATTTATGTATTATATTAACAGACATAATAATTTCTTATCCCCTTGCCTTAACATCAAATCAATGACCACCAGGGCTATAGACTGCTCTACTTTCGGTATTAAGGCAAATCTGTGTCAGCATGTTGTCTATGAATGGATTTTTCTTTTGTCAAGGTATATGCATAGTCCAGTCTGAATAGAGGAAACAGTTTCTCTGTTTTGGTTCAGTCCTTTACAGTTACAAGGACAATTGTAACAGTGCTGACTGGTTTTGTTTGATCAGATTGTGACTACAACAAGTTCTGGAAACACAAGCTAAAAATTGATGTTCCATCCCTGTATTACTGTAAATTCAAAACAGAATACAGAAAGGGAGTGCTAAGGAAGACTTCAGTTAACATGTAATGCTTATGTATCTTTTGAATCTTCTTGGTCTCCATTTCTGGTAGTAGTTAGACTGCTGAGAAACTTGAGCAGAAAATTGCACAACTGTATGTGTTCATATAAACACTGTTTTTTCTGAAGGGATTTATATGTATGTGCTGTCTTAATCTGCCCAAACACTACTGCTAATTTTAAAGTTATCAACAATGCGTTTTCTAGGTGGTTTGCATACCAAGAAAACATGAAATCCTAATGAAAACTAAATAAATTCTGCTGATACACCACTGATACCATACATGCAAAACATACCAACACAGAAAGACTGCACGCCTACAAAAGCAAATCTGTGACTATGTGTTGATTGTGTATGAGAAGGCTTTTAACATTTTTCCCTGGCTGGAGACAGAACAAAGTCTTGTTTTATATTCCTATCTGCGGAGATAATAGTTTCTGTGAATTGTAATGCAATACCCAACCCTTGCACCTGTTTTCAGAAACAAGACTAACCTGCCAATATGGGAGATCTTTATCCTTTCATCTGGGACCACCTCCTTTCCATTTTTCAACCAGATTCCTTTCACATTTTCATCGGAAACTTCACACTTGAAGACCGCCTGGTCACGTGCCTTCACCGTCAGGTCCGCAATGCTCTGATAAACTTCCAGCTTTTTCTCTGATGTTGTGAGAATAATCAATAGACACATCAACACATCAGAATAGCTCTGTAGGTAAACACTTGGTGTAGACTTAGAGAGTAGAAAAGGCTAGGGCTGTGTGAGCTGTTTGTGGAACAGCGAAATATGAAGGGAAATCCACAGCATGCAGGGCTTTAACAGGACTGATAGCTAAGTGCCTGTTATTATCGGAGTATCTGTTACATCCGGCACACAGGTCTGAGTTCTTCTTGAGGCCTTTATTATTACAGCTTATGCCCCTTATTAAGTCTTCTTTTTCCCTGGCATGGGGATTATGCTACCTCTGTGCACTGTCCTAGGGAAGGTTACCTTCACCTTGTTTTAATTTTTCACCTTCTCTGATTCTGTAGTATTACCTGTGCCTACCTTGTACAATTAGTTCAGCAACTGATACCCCACCATTGGTCTTCACAGTGTAGTGTCCACTGTCCTCCTTGGTTGACTCATTAATAATTAGATACTGCTTTTTTCCATCTTTCTTAAATCTGTATTTGAATGTTTCTTCCCGTGTCAGCTCAATTCCATCCTTTTCCCTGCAATGCCAAATAATATTGAAACATCTTTCTGTGGTTGGGAGAGTAAGAGTC
>NW_010245453.1:88102-94367 GCF_000690775.1 Eurypyga helias | reverse complement strand
GGCATTTCAAGTTACAAAAAAAAAAGAGACCATTGCACAAGTGTTAGTGGAACCAGAACCAAAATGCTTCTAGCTTGACCATTAATTTTCACTAGATATTTGATTTCTGGCTCAAGAGAGTTCACTCACAAGAAATTACTTGATTGTTACTATTTTCATGTTTATCGATCGCATATAAGCATGTTAAATGGTGTAGAAGGTACAGGGATCAGAAAATTTGCTGCCATAAGGTAAATGAGACTTGCTAGGAGATGAGTTAAAAGTCTTAATTTTCCTCATATGAATTATAATTGTTTCATGGTTTGTGTGCATCAGTAAAAGAAGAAAATTTTAGGATGGATTTAGATTAAGATGTATTTGGGATTTTGTAGCCCTTTCCAATCAAGGATGCCACAGTGTATTTAAGACATTACTAAATTAAGCTTCGCCATCCAGCCTGGGAGGAAATTCAATTATTGTATTTTCCAATCGTCATGAAGGGAAACAAGCAGAGAGGATTCATGCTGTTTAGTCAAGGTCACGCAAAAATATGTAAGACGTTTTAGAGATTTCCTGTTCCTAATCCTAAATATCACACTACAAGAAAATAACTTGTAATTTCTTCAACTTACTCCTTTTGTAGAATTTTATATTTTTCATTATTATTTGAATATATTTACATCTTGTTACTTGAATACTGCTGCAGATTGTAAATGAAAAAGTTTTTCTCTTTGATACATACTTATGTGGAAAAAGAAATAGAAAAGATGCTATGTTTTTAATAGAGTAAGAATTTTCTTTCTATCTTATTTCCCTTATTTGTTACCAGTGACTATTCAGCTTAACAAATGAGTTTACAGAATAGCAAATTGAAATGGTCCTTAAGGAGTCATTAAAATACTATTGCTCTAATTTCTAGGTAGATGTATGCAAGGAAACCTTTTCTTCCTCTGTTAGTCTGCTGAAGTAAATCACAAGATCAAAACTTTAAGCAGGAATCCTACAACTTGTGACTTACATGTACCTGCTTCAACTGCATTTCAAAATGCCTATAGGTTGCTCCCTTCTAACTGTTCTTTGCAGCACAGGATATTGGAACTTATAGTTGATTTAGAAAAACACCTGTCTTTCTTCCAGATCACAGTACTACAACACTAGCAAGGGAGAAAACAAAGGATGCCTAGAACAACTGCACGCACAATGCTTAGTGTTATGTCAGGATAATGTTTCCTCTGCTTGCTGAGTGGCAAGAGTCGGAAGCCACATGCAAGGTGTGCTCCAAAGTCTGATATTCTCATTCATGCATGTTAGTTCTGGAACAAGTGCTTCAATGCAATGGTTAAAGCTTTGCTGAACTCTTGAGAACAGATGTTCAGCATGCTGCTGTGGCAAAACCAGGCACGTGCACTGTGGCTAGTGATCAAAAGCTGAACTTTTCAACTTAGTTTTTGGTCATACTTTTTGACACATGGCTCATGAAAGAGATCTGAATGTTTACTTCAGCCACTGGTAAAAAAGCAAGCTCTGGAAATCTTTTCTAAATAATGAAAATAGACTATTTGTAATGACTAGTGTCTTAAATCCCTGGGTAGGGAATAGTATATTTAACTTGTGTTTGTTTTACTGGCTAACATGTTGTTGATGCTGTGTATGAGTAGAGTGTTTGCAGAGGGATGTAGTGACAAATAGTGGAGTGATAAAACGGTAAACCTCAAAAAAGAACTACCAGATATCATTTGGCTTAAAATAATACACTGCTGTGTATTATTTAAAAGTGAAAAACATCACATAAGTTACTATTACAGGCCTTCCTTTGGTAACTAGAGCAATGAAGTAGAAGCAGCAGTTTATATCAAAGTGGGGGATTTTATAGAACCATAGAAGTGTTGGTTTAAAGACCACTGTAGGTCCTCTGGTCCAGTCTCACACATGAAGCAGAATTAAGGCAATAACAGGTAGGTCAGCCATGGTTTAATCTATCCAAGTCCTGAACACCCACAAGATCAAATATCTGTTCTCAACTTTGCCATTCAGCGCCTCTTTTCTCTGTCTGGAAATGCTTCCTGTTTCCTGTTTAGATTCTAAGGATAAATTTGTTAATGTCTTCTGAGATATCACAGATGTGGGTACAATGTGATAATGGGGACACACAGTTTTATTGTTGTTATTACATTATTGCTATAGGTTGTTGTCATTTGGAGCTGACAAGATGATACATCCAACATTCAGAGATGGAAAAATCAGGTCAAAATTATGCATTTTAATATACCCTTTTATGCAAGAATCATCTTATTTCCAAGACCATCTGAAGTTTAAAAATAGCTATTCCATAGTACTGAGACCTTTCCGGGTGATCAAGAGAACATTCTTTCCTGATTAGTATGAAGAGACACAGATAATGAATTCTCCAAGCCCTAGTCTGATGGCCATGCCTAAGAGGCTGTAAGCCTTATTTCTGTCTTGTGCAAGTCACATACTGGCTTTTGTTCATGTGCTTGTGACTTCATATCCCAGGTTTAAAGGTTGCAAGAGCTATAACAGGTGCCCTGAGTTAGTGCCTGTTACTTGGCTTAAACTGCTGACCATTTCCCTAATGAGCCATAAAACTGGAACTCTTTCTCCATACTGTGTTTCTTGTTTTCCTTGGACACTTCCCTCCGTTGTACAAAGTGTTCCCTTTGTTACCAAAGAGCATTGTCTGACTCTCACATAATAAAACTAGTAAAACGCAGTGCGTCTAACTGTTCAGCTTTCTGTTGCTATGATTACAAGGGTTTCTCTGACCACTTGCTGCATTTCAGGCTGAGACAGCTGCTGCTTTGCCCTTGTCACACCAAATGCCCATCCCACAGATACTAGCTCTGCAAGATGTATGGGAGTTGTTCAAAGGCATAGGATCAAAGCGTGGCAGCTGCACTGTGTTCTGAGAGGGATGGATCTGGTTGTCCCCATCTCTTGTGACCAGGCATCTGTAAGCAGTTCCTGAACAATAGCATGTGTGCGTCTGTGCGTGTGGCTTTAATAGTGTAATGCATACTCTGTACTAGCTCTTGGGCTCTATTTAAATTCTCAGTTCCTTCCTTTGGGAGACCAGACGAGTGGTTGGCACTTTCCAGGAATGTAATGGGCATTGCAGGAACAGTTGATAACCATGTGCCTGAAGCTGTTAACAAGCACAAGAGAATTTCATCTGGTAGAGAAATGAAGTGAGAACAGTGTGCATAAAACCTGGCATGTAAGCACTGTCTGCTGTGTCCGCTCAAGCAGTGTGAACCTTCCAGCTTCCGCTCAGCTGGAATGACCACCAAAATGGACTCTATGGTCTAAATGTTTGTCATCTTAATCCTGCTCGCCTCATATGTGTAACGACCGGCTTTGCAGGATCACCACAACAGATATGTTAAAATATCCCTTTCTGTCTCAAGAGACACTAACTTTTTACCTAAGAAAAAAATCCTTTAACCCCCACTTGCTGCAGCTGAGAACACCAGAGGATTCCATAAAGTACAGCAAATTCATCACAATACAGATCTGATTAGTCTGGACAATAGTTACACATTACTGTCAGGTGTTCAGAAAACTTTAAAGCTAACACAGTACAGGCAGTAGTATCCTGTAATAACTGAACAAGCAATTCTAGACATACTGTAAAATATCTAACTGAATTTGTTTTCTGCCATATTCTGGCCTCTTAGTTCCTCCTCAATGTTTGACATATAGGAGGAGAATCAATCTTTTTCTGAAAACAGTTACGTAGGATGTCTTTTTTTTTATATTTCACAACTCTTGTCCACAAACACCGGTCCTGGAATGTCCCATGGAGGGATATGCTTTCATGTTGTTTGGTTGTGGGGTTTTGTTTGTTTGTTATTTTGTTTTGTTTTCCCTTTTCTATTCCCTTACCATTTCACAGTAGCTCCTTCCTCAGACACTTCACACTCAAACTCCACTCTCTCTCCAACCATCACCATCTGGTCTTCCAATGGGTGAATGATCAGGATTGGAGGTTCTGGAAAGGAAGAGACTTTATTAAAAGAGTATTCTGAAAGAATGAGGACCAGAGGTAGATTTTGCCACTGCAATCCACAGGAAGAACCCCTAGCCAAATACATGGTGATGCTGTCTCTGTTGGAACTTAATTTACTGTGCTGGATCACATTATCAATATTATCAAATGACCTTTAGGTTTTTTCTTCATGTGACAATGTAAACACAGGGATAATCGGTTCACATATATATTCTGAAATTCAAAACTGGAGACATTAGTTCTCTGTACTACTTGATCTGCTTTTAGAGACTAAGGCAGAGTGGAATCAATTTATCTTGAGTGGAATCAAATTTTTAAAGTAAGTTACTAGCACTATTGTTGGAAAGACGTAAATCACTTTCCAACGGAGAATTAATAGTAACTATTACTGTGCTGTTTTCCTGTACTTTCTTAGTTGCAGCCATAGGTAAAATTTTCCTTCATTTAACTGTAAGAAAAACACCTACTTCAAAAGATGTCAGAATTTGTTCATATGTTTCAGAATTTCCTTTCCTAGGAGATTAACTGATCTGAGAGTAGAGAAAGTGACAGTAATTCAATGCTAAATGTTAAGGGAGATCTCCTTTCTTTTGCTACCATTGCTCACCTTTTACAAATAATTCTGTGAAGCTCTTCTCCTCCCCTACTACACATTCATATGCTGCATCATCAGCCAGAGAGCAGTGGTTTATGGTCAGTATTCTCTTATTCCCCACTGCTTCAAAAATGTATCTGAAAAGAAAATCTAAATGTAATTATCAAACAGTAACACTCTTGAACCCACTCACTGTCTTCCCCTGCCTGGCAGAGAAAAAGGTTCCGACTTTATTTCTGACATCAGTGCCAAGTTTTGTGAAGACTTAAGCCCTGTACCCCTGTCCTGGTGCAGGGGGATAGCAGTAGCATTTGAAAAACTAGCATGGGGAATTGTGGAGAAATCTTCATACAAGTGTGAGACATGCAAACTCCTGTGAATGGTGGTGGATGCCTTTCTAACATCTAGCCATACAACAAACCTGACTACCATTAAAAATGCTTTGTCATGGCTTCAGCACAAAATCATTAAAAATTAGTTTTACAAACAAGCTATACTGAAGTATATCCTGTATCACAAGAAAGTAGTTTTGAACCCTGTATATGCATGTAAAGATCAGAATATAAGATGAGGACTTACTTGCTAAGTAGGTAGATGTAACATTCAGTTCCACGTGTAGATATACAGAGCAGAGGGAAGAAAAAGAAGTACTCATGAGTACAGAAAACTGACCTGGAGGCAAAGCACTATGTAGATTCTTTCTCAGTTTCTTTTTCTCCCAGTTGTATTCCTTTCTTTACAAGGAAAACTATTTTTATTTCACTTTGTCCAAGCTGTAGCTTGTTTCTTTTGAGATTTCCAGTATTTCTAGTTTACCTGCCGCTCACTTGGATCTCCTGTCCATTCTTCAGCCATTTCACATCAGCATCTGGATTGGCCACTTCAACCATTAATTTAATCTTTTGCCCTTTGTCCACTTGGTAAGCTGGATCCAGTTTCCTAAGGAATGCTATGATGAGGAATGTTTTAAAAGAATATCTTAATAATTTTTCCACTTAGCACTTATTTTTACGTTCTCTGTCAGGGAAGTAAATCTTTATTCCCTTTCCTGTTGTTTACCATCGTCTTAAACCTTCCTCAATTTCTGCGTCCTTGTTTGCATTTTTACCATTTCTGTCTTTTCATCATCCTGTTCTGTTTTCTATTTTTATTTAAGATGAAATGCATGTGATATAAATTAAGCAAAGTAGAATATTCTAAATCAGATGTGAATATGTACTTCAGCACATCCTAAACAGAGTTACAGCCATATCTGCCCAGTAGGAAAATGATACTGATTTTCTTGGTAATAATGAATAGCAGTTTGTATCCTCTGTTTCAGACTTTTAAAGCAAATTAGTTAAATTTGTTTCTCCTCCTAGGAGAAGGACCTAGGGGTGTTGGTTGATGGACAAGCTCAACATGAGCCAGTAATGTGTACTCACAATCCTGGGCTGTGTCAAAAGGAACGTGGCCAGCAGTTTGAGGGATGTGATTGCCCTGCTTTACTCTGCTCTCCTGAGACCCCACCTGCATCCAGCTCTGGGGCCCCCAGCCTAAAAAACATGGACCTGTTGGAGCAAGTCTAGAGGATGGCCACGAAGATGCTCAGAGGGCTGGAGCACCTCTGCTATGGGGACAGGCTGAGAGAGTTGGGCTTGTTCAGCCTGGAGAAGAGAAGGCTC
>NW_010245453.1:66914-87849 GCF_000690775.1 Eurypyga helias | reverse complement strand
GCAACGTGGTGTGGTAGAGGGTGCCCCTGCCCATGGCAGGGGGGTTGGAACTGGATGATCTGTAAGGTCCCTTCCAACCCAAACCATTCTGTGATTCTATGCTTCTATGAAAATTAGGTAATTAGTATTTCACAAGACTGGAAAAGGCTCAAGAATTCCAAATGTATCATCCCAATGGAAATTAAATTCTTCAAATGTGTCACTGATGCCTGACATACTGACCAGTTTTGTGGGGTGGGTTGGGGAAGTAAGGGGGAGTGTTGTTTTACATTCAGGGAATGATAAGGGGCAGAGCAGAAGAAACTAGTAAAATGAGCAGGTTCAGAATACCCAGAGTTTCAGAGCCAGGTAGCTCAGAGCTTTGGGCAGAGCTTTAATCTTTGGTAATCAGCACTTCACATGTAAGACTGTGTAACTTCTAGAATAAGAAACTCCTTTTTCTCAGGCTCTTGTATCTGGCTGCTGTCCAGCTGATGTTAATATTTGAAGAACTCTCAAAGAAGAATATATGAATGCATATATTTGGAATAAATACAGCTCACCAACCTGTACTTTTCTTCTCTTCCTTCTTTATGCGTTTGAGGCGTTTCAGCATCCCACGCAAATCTGTGATACCATATTGAAAAGCAATTTTCTCGTATTCAGAAGGAGGAGCTTTCCTCAGGATTTCCCAGACATCAACATCAGATTGCGATTCAGATTTTGCTTCACCTCTGCAGAAAGGGATTAGAGTATCTGAACTGAGAGGATTTAAACACGGCCATGGGCTTGGCAAGCTTTATATTGGCTTGATGAAGCCTTTTCTTAGTAACAAAAGTAGCAGTCTAGCTTTTTACTTTAACTTAAAATAATGAAATAAAACTGGTGACCAGTTTTACTTATGTAAGCGTATGCAGTGATTAAAATCCAATCACTGACCTGAAGGTTTTACTTTCTAATAGCCAAGGCAAATAAATATTAACTTTCCTTTCACAATGAGTAATGGGAGGACAAGGAGACTTATTTTCCTGTCATGGTCATACACAAAACATGTGGCAAAGAAAAAAACTGAACTGGTATCCTGAGAACACCTTAAAAACCAGGCAGTTGGTTTATGTTTATAACAAAGCAGTTCTTTTCTACTCAGGACATCTTTTGTTCTTCACTAGAATGAATCACCAATTATTAAAATATTTATGATCTATTGTAAAGACAATTGTTGGCTGTAGTAACCTATAAAACATAAAGACACATAGAGAGGAGAGGAGTGGCAAACAGGACAATATTTACAATGGACAATTTATTGTATAGTTTAACCGAAGAAATAGTGATTATGGAAGAACTAATAATTGGTTTAGCAAAACCAAGTGAAAATTTTGTTGTCTGGCTTTGGGAAAGGTGTTTTTTCTCTGTCATCATATTTTTTTATTTTAAAGATTATAAATAGAAAAAGAAATTGGTGTAACCTTACCGATTTACTGAGCGCAAGAAGCTGCTGTACTCCAGAATGATGCAGAGAACCATTTGGAAAAACAGGCAGTATCCCAATGGGCAAGAAAGAGAGCATCATGTGTTAATATAAAAGGGCCATGAATGTCATCTTCACCTTTAGCAGAACATGCCTGTACTTCAGCAGCAGGGAGATGAAGGAGCTCATGCGAAAGCTCTGAAATAGGCTCAAGAAAAATGCTGTTCCCCATTGGAACCAAACTCACTCTCACACTTTGTACAGTTGCACTTTGCAATTAATACTGTAAATGCAAGCACTTCTTCTTATTCATAATTGTGGCTGATTAACTTACAGGGAAACAACAGCTCTACTTTGCCCTGTTGTCATGGAGTTGGTGCCTGTCAGAGTTTGCGTATTGATAAACAGAGAAAAGGATGAATGAAGTAACATTTTCCTAAAGATTTCTTCAGGAAAAGGAACTTCCTGTGGCTGTTGTTTCTGACATCACCAGGACCAAGTTGATTCCAGTGTAGCAGAACACACCCTTATAATGAAGCTGTGTTCAGTGGGGAAACCCCAACAAGCAGACAAGGTGTGCAGCACATGGTGCAGAGAAGAGTGGAGCTTACTGGGTGTATTTCCTTTTTTTTCAGGAAAAGAAATATCCACTTAGTCTATGAGAAATATTACTGCTTAAAAACATGACTGTAGTCAGTCTAAACAGCAGGTATAGCCAAACATTTCTGGTACTCCTTTTATTGCCCAAAAAAGGCTTGCTTGAGTAAAAGTTCTCTGTTTATTGAAGTACTGCATTCCAGGCTTGGGTTTTCAAGCACCCTTGTAGCTCTTGAACAGAAGGGAAACAAGAGAAGATTTCAGATCAGTGACCTTGAGCTGAAATAGGGCAGGCAATATCTTACATCCTTGGAGTGGTTTAACACTCACTAAGCCCTCACTAGCACTCACTGAATTGATAGGTGTATCTCAAGTTTGGACTCCTTGTGGTAAGTGCAGCCTACCGAGTATTTGCTTTATCGTAACAGTGCATCAACCTCATCCACAAATGTAATCAGGATTCCTCTTCTCTATGTATCTGTCATTTAGTATGGGGCAGCTACAGATGGTTTGTGGTTTTCCCTAGCAGAAGGCAGGACAATTGAACTGATTTGCCGAATAGACCTAGATTTTTTTTTTTTTTTAACATAAGCAGTTCTTGGGCTAGTTGCCCTTATCATACCAATGAGCAACTTTAAAGTACTTCTAAATACATGTAAATTGGAATAGATACATAAGAACATAAATCTAGGAATATATAACCTTTCTAATAATTGCTGAGTTATTTGTACTAGTATAATTAATGTTCTGTGGAGCAAAGTGTTTCTCAAAAGGAAATATGAATTCATAAGAAATAAGAAAGACTTAACAGATTCAAATGGTATGGTTTTCCTCAGGCATTATATAAATATTGGTGTTCTGTCTATCTGCCTATTTATATGTTTATCTGTATACACCTCTTGATCCAAAAATTTGCAGATAGGATTATTTATGGAGTTTTCAAAAATATTTTGTTGTTTTTTAAATACGTCGTGAGAAAAATCTTCTAATTTGGAAGCAATGCCATAGTCTAGTATATCTCACTATTGAGAAGGCTTCCTTAAGTTTTGCTTTAGATTTTCCAGTACTCAGTGTCATCCCATTGTTATATCTGGCAACACTCTTCTGGTGCATAAAAGCTGAAATACAAGAAATTTGATCATAAGCAAGAGTATAGACTCTTCCTTGGAAATACTAATATTTTCTAGTTACAAGGTAAGGCTTGCAAATTGCATGTAAAATGGCACTAAAAGCTAAAGGTTGTAATTTGTATAGCGTTTAATTGAGTTGTGAAAAGAAAATTTAAAAATCTCTTTCTCTGGCTCTGAGCAAAGCTTTCCCCATCCCACCATTTTGTATTTGTTAAAACATTCTCTTCGATCCCATAAAAACAGAGTTTCCACAGTTAGGCTGTACTCTTCCACTACGAAGAGGAACTGAGCAATGCCCCAAAACTAACAGACCACTTGGACTCCTGAAGTTTCTCCCACCTTTAGGTTACTTTAGTTTCCCTGATGTTGGGGATACTTATTCAGCGTGATCACCTCATAGGTTAACTATGCACTTGGGGGCATTCAGATGCAGCTTAGTGAACCTGCTGTAAATGGAATATGCAGCTGATATGTTTTAAACATATGTGGAGGGGTTAAAAATAGGTTTGTACATCCCAGAAATGGTTCCTTCCTATCCCGTTACTGTCAACCGATTGGACCCTGTCAGCTGTCACCTCCTTCAAGGTCTCTGCTCACTATCCCGTTTAATAGTTCTGTGACAGCTGTTCCCTTCCTCTTCCCAATGACCTCTCCTGGGCCCATGACATCTGTATGTCAACACCAGTTAATTAAATTACAGCAATAGGGGATAAGGTATTAAATGAAGCTCTCTTTGTTATAGTGGGACAGTTCATTGCCTCGCATTGAGGGGCACTTCTGAATTAGGTGGGACAAAGCAGAAGTGGTAGGAGAATAACCTTCAATTCTATTTGAATCTGCATAGCTCTTGAGGGTTCCTTGGCATGACGTCCCTTTTCTATTCTTTTTTTTCAATGAAGAATATTTTCATTCCACCATGAGTATTTTCTGCCTATCCATTCTCATTAATATAGGAGTGTTCTTCAACTTACGGTGTGCAAAGCCTGGAGAATCCACAAATTACTTCTAAAGTGGCTGTGAAAAACAACTAGGAGCAGTGAATTTATCAGCATGCTTAAATTCACTAAACAGATTTGTAAGTCAGGAAAGATCAAAAGCAGTGATAAATGTAGTGAAATTTAAGCTTCTTTAAGTGATTTATGTTTCTAGTCTAACAAATAATGAATGGTTAAATCCACAAATTGAACATTTCTGGAAATACTGGAGATTTTTATTACTTTTTAGGGTCCTGTCACTGCTCACAACTAATTAGGAAAGCAGAAGGGAAAGGCAGTAGGAGAGTGGTTCATAATACTTAGCACTTCATTCCAGCTGGAGTCACTGAATGCAATATGCAAATATTTCCATGTTGGTCTCCATTTATTTGAAATTTTTCAAATGAGATCAACAATTTTTTTTTCCTTACATTCTCTATAGAACTTAGAATGTGTGTACAACTAGTCTATTTGAGCTCTCAAACCTGTACAGTTTTGATTACTGACATTGGGAAAGCATGTTTTCTCTACTTTAGAATTACAAAAAAAATTTAATGCACTTGTTTCTTCAGACTTCTCTGGGGTTCGTGATGAAATGGGAAACTTTGATATCAATGTCATCTATAGGAAGTTTGATGAGTGTGCTTTCTTGTCTACCTGGCCCCCTTGAGAGTTTTTTGTTTGGTTTTGTTTTTTTTTTTAATAAAAAGTGATACTAATAACTGAGCACAGACTGAATTCACAGCAAGATTCGCTCAGGTGGTTGATTGTGGAAAATTAAAGTGAATAAGTTTAAATTTCCAAAATGAGAGTCTAGTGACAAGTGTTTATAGTAACTTCAAGAGCTGGAAAGACAGAGTGAGCAGCTAGGGGCTGCAAACAGAAAGAAACATGCTTGGACTAATGGGATGATAATGAGCAGTGGAAACTTTACTTGGAATAAAAGTAAGATTTTTGTAACAGAGAAGCCTGTACATTTATGGAATAGGTGACTTCACTAATACATTCACTTAGCATGTTTAAGGACGGATGGAACAGACTTCAATGCACATTTGATAGGCACCAGCAGGCATATTATGCAAATGATGTTAATTTCTATGACAATAAAAATTTAAAGCAGCAGGTTATTAAGAAAAACTTGAAATTCAAGGGCAATTTAAAACTGCTTATAAAAGAAATTGATAGTGAAAACCAAAGGACTTTCTGAGAAATACGTTGGTTTGTATTGAATGGTCTACCCTCAACTTCTACTAATTGTTTAAAACCATTTCTGTCTCAGAAATTGGCAGCTGATGTTTTTCACTCATACTATCTAATTTTTGTCATGTGTTACAAGTAAGAAAGATAAAGATGCATGCACTATTTCAAACCACATGGCTCTTCTATTCAGTCCGACCCATGCATTTATAACAAAATGAAATAGAAATCTTACTCTCTGTGGGCAACAGTGGAATCCAGAACATCCAGATTAAGATGGTGGTAAAAAGAGAAAAACGTAAGTAGACAGGTTATGAAAACAGATGTGGCAAGGAAGGATGAGAAAGGGAGGGGAAATTCCATCAAAAAAAAGGAAAAGTAAAATCACAAAATAAGAATTAGATTTGGAAGAGTAAAAAATATTAATATAATATTTATGCAACATAGAGTATCTTTTTATATATGTGATAAACAGATATATAATATATAGTTGCCTAGTGTAATAGTAACATTTAGATACCTAATAAACCCCCTTGTCTTCCCAGCTCTCTGACATGAAGTACTGTGAAAACTTGGGACAGAAAATTCTTCATAAGGCAGCATTATAGACAGGTATTGTAAATTGTTGTATTTTGGTTTTTTTTTTTAAAGAAAAGGGCTGGTGGAAGCATGTAATTACCCTAGTCCAAGCCTTTTTTATCTTAGGAAAGATCTTCCTGCCACACCACCCCCCCGCCCACAGTATAAAACTAGCAGAAATGCAGCAAATTCTGAGTATTTGAGGAAGTTGCCATAATTACCTATCATCCTTTTTCCAGCTAGAGCTGCTTTAGGAAATCTACATTCAGGGAATCTGAATTAATGAAACTTTCAGTTATTCTAGACTTAGTGGTTTCAGAGTTGTTCAACAGAAGCATGGTATAAGTCTATGGATATCCACTCACCTCTTTTTCAGTAGGGCACTAAAATTAAACTCTCCACCTTCTTCATGTCCCTCAGTACTGTATAGTAACAGAAAACCGTAATTAGATTCAGAAGGAAATGAGAATAGCTTCTGAGAATATAACATCATGTAAATGATATATTTTCACAGGGGAGCAGTAGATGGGTTTAGAATTACTTAGAATGTGAATTGATATGGAAGGTGAAATACTCAGCCTCTTTGTCCATATTTGTCTTCCTATAGGTTTAAGGAATATATGTAATGAACTTGTAGTTTTTCTGTGCTGATTATGGATAAAGTTTTACAGGATATTAATTTGGTGGAAATATTGATCTGGAATGTATTCATTATCATAAAGATGTTGCGGAAGCTTTCCTTTAGAATCATTAGTGCTTTTGGAAAGCTGTAGTTTGAGGTATGTGGATACTGATTACAGTGTGGGGTAGTATTCAACCAACCTTTTTGTGGGACTTTTAAAATCCAAAACTCACTTTTCCACTTTCCTAGTATTATCCCAGCTGTAATTGTTTCTTAAGGCTCTTTGTTATTCCAGAATTCAATATACTGAAAAAGGTGCCCAATCACTAGCGCTTGGGAGAGAATAAGGGAGGATTCTGTGATCTGACTTCAGTTCTGAGATGAGGTTCAATACGCCGTTGTTCAAGAAGCATCATGGCAAGCAATGTTGGGATGAATTGATTCATGAGAACAAGAAGCAACAAACAGTTTTTCAATGTGTAATTCTGCCTGTTACATATGGTGAACTCAGATGGAATGCACAGTGTTATTTTTGGTGTTCTGAATCAAATGTGGTTTAGCTGTGCTTCTGAACATTTGAAGAATAGATCTACTCTGAAAAACCACCGTAGAGTCACAAAAATCACTTCTTTGGGTTTAATTCCTAAAAATAATTTTAAGGATATAAAAGTATTGGGAGTTACACTGGATTTCATGCCTATTGATTATTCAACTTGGAAAAAAAAAAAAGGCCTTTTTTTCATTCATTCAGGGTTTAGAAGTCAAAAATGGATTTTCTTCCTCTCAGTCAGTCTCCCATCATCAATGTTCAGCTGCTTTTTGACATCTCTGTTGTCATGAGTATAAGAATCTGCTGATACCACCTCACAGCATTCGGATTCTTCCAGCAGCAACACCTTATATTTAATTATTGTTTTATACAGAGAAATTATTCTTTTCAATTGTACTGATGGTAGCGGTAACCCATAATACACAGTGCTAGTTGCTTCAGAGAAAATCAGTTTGTCTGTAGAAGTGTAAACAGAATGTCAGGAGAACTTAACATTGCAGGAGCAAATATTTTAAAAAGTAAGAAAACAGCCTCCATGGATAAATGATGGGCATTTTAACAGTAGTCTTAATAAAACGGAAGAGAAGCAAGTGCCAAAATTCTTGTGCTACTTGACAGTACAAGATCACTGAGAATAAATAACAATTTTGAATCAGTGTAATTCTGAATATGTTATGAGATCTTTTTATTAAGAAAGAACTTGTTTTACCCCTGCAATTACTTTCAAGATAGTTCAGTACTGGAAAGGATAATTTTGTGAGTATTATGTTCAAACAGAAAAGTGTGATTTTGGCCACCTTTTTCCCTACTTTCAGAAGATTTTCAATATTTGTAGGCATAAAATGTACATAAAAATCACTCGTATAATCCCAATTTTGAGAAGGGCTTCTTGTGATCAAATATTCAGGAAATTAGAATCTACAGCTGGGAGAATAACCAGCCTCCTTATTGCTTCCCCAGTGGTACTTAAATCAGATTTTCAGGAAAGCCCAGCAATCAGTGTTTAGCTTTTCTGAAGAATAAGACCCCAATAATTACTTTAACATGCATAGAGTTAAGTCTAATCTCAGAGTTCCTATTTTTGTTATGGTAGGAGACATTGGGACCAAAGGGGATATGGTGGGTAAATCAATAATACAAGGATAAAGAGTGTGCCAGGCAACACCAGATTTTCAATCATGTGTGTTGGTACATTTCTGTGAGCAGTGGCCATTTTAGTCAGGATGTGCTCTGTAGAGAGGAAAACACGTAAACCAGCACACAGACATGCATATAATAAGTTACAATTTTTCTTCTAACAGTGGTGAGATAATGCCATTTGCCAAACACATGCCTTTTCTGTAGATGAATCTGCCTCTCACTGAACTATCAAACTACTCTTAATTATTTATAATAATCTTAAATTACTACTTCATTGCACGTATTTGTCTCCTGTAAATACTACATACTATAAATGTTGATTTATTTGGAATTTAAGCCGCAGCTAGTTCTGTGGGTTTTAGTTTGTTTTTATTTTTTTCTTTTCCTAAGCAGAGAGAGACAGTTCATTGTTAGACTTGAATTTTTCTGCTGACACAGACGGTGGCTACCTGAGAAAGGCTGAAGTCATCCGTCTCCCACCCCCTGCCAGGCTCCTGAGCATGGGTATCAAAGACAAAGCTTCAGATTTAAACAGTTCCATTCAAAATATGGCTCCATTCTTACAGAAGGGACTGAAAATCTACACAGCCTGAATCTGCTCTCACTCTGAACTGGTGCTAATTTCTTTTAATTGTGCTTGCAAAAAGAGAAACTCCTGAAGCCTAATTTCACTGCAGTGAAATAACACGATGCAGCTATGCACCGAGTGTCCCCTATTTAATAGGCGTCACAGCAAGGCTGGTCAGCTGGCTATAGATAGCTTGACTGCAGTAAATTCTGCAAGTCTTTTTTAGTTCTTTGTGGTAGAATGTTAAAATAAATCTCTCATAAAAATTGCACTTCTAGGGAACAACTAGGTGTGCCACAGATGATTTGTGCCCTGTGTTAGAGAAATAGATGTCTGTTGGAATGTTTTTCATCCAGTAACTTTGTAAAAATATATAAAAACTAAACCAGAAACTGAATTACACAAAGGGAGAAGAAATACTCAACAGTGAAAAACCAAGTTGTTAATGTCTAAATAAAAAAGCAACCAATTTTTCAAATTTTACTAATAGAAGGGAACATTATTCCATTAAGTCATATATCAATTCAGACAGTATTAGAGATGTGGGGACAACAGCCTTTTAAACACCAGTGCAATACCTTGGAGGCTTTAATACCTCTAAGACCTACATATATCTGAGATTTTACACAGACCCTTAGAGTACCATTGTCTTCATTCAGTTGGTATAATTACAGAACATGGAAACAAATAACATCAACACAAGCATTTTGATTGTATAAGCGACGTGCTGCTTACAGAGCTCACATCAAACTCCTCTTCTTTGTTTAACAAATGTTTGTATTAAGGTACATGTAGTTCCTCACGCCAGACCAAATCAAGACTAGACATGGCACAGAATATTTTCCTTTTCTATTGGTCTATGTCTGGAGTGCTCTTTACGGGTCTGGAAAAAAGTGCTGAAGTTCTAGGTAGAATTGCACGCATTATCAATTGCCTAATCAAAGACAAGCATGATTATTATGCTAGTATGAAGAAACTCCCTTAGATGATTTCTAGGAGTTGTATAGTATTTCAATAGTAGAAATATTTTCTTAATAGAAATATTTTCTTAGTAGACATCCTTATCTTTCTGCTTTTTTCTATGACAGCTTTGCTTTTCATTAGTTTTGTCTGGGAAAGTAATGAATTCCACATGGCAGTATAAGCTGATCTACGCAAGTTTCTACTCTGCATACTCACGTGCGTCGGAAGGCAGCACGAATATCCAATTCTCCAGTTATTGGTGCTTCTGATATGACAAAAAGTGACAAATGAGAATGGGAGAGCAAGACAAAATGATGCAAAAATACAGATCTATTTCTAAAGCTTTTCTTTTGCAGACTTTTTTTTTTCTAATGTTCTTATATTGTAAATTTTGATCGGTTACATTTGGAAGAATTAAGCACCATGTTTAATCTCGTAGCCTTCAATAATTAGCCTTCAACATCCTGTGTTTTGCTGAATTCTGTCTCATGCTCTATAATAACCTGCAGCGTGACAAACCATCTTATCTCTTGTTTGTCAATTCTCCTGCTGGCAAATTTCATTTTCAATACTGGCTTCACAGGGTATGGAAACCCTAATGAGAAAACTACTGGATATTAACTGAATATTATCACTAATAATAAATTTAACCCATCCTCTAATAGCAAGAGTAAACTCCTATAAGTATGTAGCGAAGTACAGAAACTCCACCAAGGATGTTGCACAGAGTATTTATTACTCTGTTCTAAGTTCCTGTTGGTATGAATAGGTGTACTGCTACTACTGGGAGAAAAACTGTTCTCTGTCACAGCTCCGAAGTTTTATGAGTCTTACAGCCAACTAGTGAAACTTCAAAAATGAGCACTGCTGCTTGAGTACCTTCAATAAACTTTTGTCTTTGCATATTAAGCTCATTCACTGCTGGACACAAATTCAGGCTGCAGTCCCTTCAGCAGAACCACTGAAACAGGAAATAATCTAAATGTTCATGTCTCTCAGGTGGTCCATGCTTTTACCTAAACTCTTCCACACTACAGGGAAATCGATGTTAAAATGTACTTCCTCTTCAATTGCTGATAAGTTATTCAGTGTAACAGTTGTGAGGCTGGCACCATGCACTAAAATGAGTCATCTAATCTTAAAGCAAGTTAATATCACAAGGTGCTTCTTCATGACTTGAATTTATCAGGAAGAAAGGAATTTATGATAGTGTCACATGTCTAAATCTTTCAATTTCCTCCCCTTTTTTTCTTTTCAAGCATCCATTCTGATTACTGAGCTTTTACCAAAGTAAGAATGGACCTCTCTCTTATTCTAGTGGATTTCAATATCATGAGAGAGTGGAACTGAAATCAGAATAAAGCCAGAGAAAAGTTGGGCCGATTTGCATCTTTCTGTGTGTTTTCTTTAAAAGCATCATTGTTCTGACTTGAGTGACATACATCTAATGCTTTATATTTCTGCCAATCCATTCCAATCCTTATCTGTGGGCCTCTGTAAGTGTATACTATAATCTATAACTCTTCACCTCTATACTTCAGATCTGTGTTTGTCTAGTAGCCACTATGTACTGGAAAGAATTGTTGGTGTGTGCAAGAAGAAGAAAAAAATAATAAAAGGAAGAATCAAGGTGGTAGGAATTCATCTTACCATTGACTGTCAGGTTGAAATTAGAACTATCAAACTTGTCCTTGGTAGACACCTCACACCTGTACCCTCCTGCAAAAGTCATGTTTGCTTCTATGATTTCCATTTCAAAGGTGTACTCCTGGAAGAGACACCAATGATACAATTCAGAAGGTAGAGAATGAAATGGTGAAATACAGAGAGAATGCAGCTTATTAAGGCATGGAGAGAAATACACATGGTATGAAATAACCCTAATGCTGCTGTGTTCTTTTAGAATTAAGAACCTTCTGAGCATGTAACTCATTAACGTCATAAAAATTACATATACCCACCGCCTCCCCCCCCACAATTCTGTAGGAACAGCTAAAGAGTATTAGTACAGATCTTCCAGAGGGTAGAACGTTGTATATCCAAACTATGCTGGTGCACTGGCGTGTGCAGTCATCCTATGCACTAACTGCATGTGCATTGGAAATGGGAATAGAGCTTTCATTAAAAAATACAACCTCTACTCAGAATGTACACAAAACATTTAAAAATTCAGCAAAAGGTGTGGCCAATATGTCCAAGTCTGTTCTGTTCCATCCAGGAGAGGGTAGTAGTGTTTCATATACCACAAAGGATGAGAAGGCATGGTACGGTCTCTCTTGTATTCCAATTTGTGTATCTTTGAATGCATTTGTGGTGAAAATGGACCTTACTCAGCTATTTTCAGTAGTCTAGACAGTGAAAGAGGACAATAAATTCCAACACTAATTGCTGAATGCTTGATCTATTAAAACCAAGATAGACCATACTTAAATATCTGTCCGATTTATTGTTTTCTCTTAAACATAATGGGTATCTACTACTTGAGAGGAAGATGGAGGGAATACTGCAGTAGATAGTGCAAAACTGCTCTCCTAGTCCTCCAGACATTTTTGTATTTCATTATAGATAAGGTATGTAAAATTCTGTATGTAGTTCTTGTCTCTTGTCTGCAAGGTCAAAATATAGGCTTCTATGCATTAAGTACAGAACTGTGTGTAGCTTTGGGTACCTTAATAAAAACCATTCCTATAGTACACTCTATTTTCCCCAGATTAAACATTAGTACCTAGATGACTGAGAACCTTTCTCTGCCAATTTGTACCTTTTTGTTTCGATCATAACTATCATGTAGCTGGAGATGCTGCCCGACTTTGCTTCCCAGGTCCATCCACTTCCCTTTGAACCATTTCACTGATGGTTTCTTCAGCAGGCTCTCACCTGCCACTTTGGCAGTGAAGGTGATGTTTCCACCTTGTAAGGGAAGTAGGTTAAAATAAGATTATAAATAGTGTTTAATTTATCCATTATATAACTGTTGTCATCTTCTACATTGAGAGCTAAACAGTCAAGCAACAGGTACAGTTTATAAACATCACTTGACCCACATTTTGTACTCACCAACAGTAACTTCTCCATCCTGGGGTCGTGTCAGAAAGAGCCCAATAGGGTCCACAAGCTCTTCTGGTTGACTCCCAGCAGATGCAACTGAAATAAACATCAGAATTACTAGTTAGAACTTTCTGCATTAACTTCTGTTACAGCCTATATAGTGATAATTTAAAGTGATTTCAAAATATCTCAGTATGTTTCTTATGTCTGTGAGATTCCTTATTTTTTATTTTCTGTCATTCGTCACTTGTGGTCTGCTCTGAGCTACTGTCTCTACCTCACTGACTCTAAGGATTCCCCGTTCCTGTTCTTCTCTTAATGAACCAGACTCGATAACAGTGTTAGTTCTCTATTACCTTCTGTGTTTTGGCTGCTTTCTGCTGGTAGAACAGGCAATTCTGTGGCAGCTGGGGCTGGAGCATTAGCAGGAGCCACTGTCTCACTCTTTTCTGGAAATGAATGTAAACCAAGATTAGAGAAAGTCATGATGAAATTTTGAAAAGAACAGCTTTAAATATATGTTAGGAAATGCAGAGAAATTAGCTGTGGTTTTCTAGAGCCCAGAGGATGTGCTGGAAGAAAGGGCCTACGGAAGCTGGTTGATTGAGGCTCTTTCGCTGAGCTTGGAATGAACTGGTGCCTGGCTTTTTAGATTCTAGTGTCTTGATGTGTAGAATCTTGTCAGCAGATAAATAACAATGTTATTTAATGATAACTTCAGTGGTCTAAAAAGAAAAGGCAATGAAAAATGATGCAATTATTATTTTTGCAAACAATCTGCTTGTTCATGAGATGTTTTTTAACCCTGCTGTTAGAAGGTAATGTGCCAAATGCTATTGCTGTGTCTGGCTTGGGAAAAGCTCTAGACACTGCTAGTAATCAATATGGAGAAAGTATTTGAAAAATCCATCTATCATTTCCTCCCAAGGCTCATGGAAGTTTATGGCCTCTCAATTAAAACGTGACCTCACAGACAAATTCAGGCAAGTGCATTTGGCACAATGGGAAAGATGGAAATGTATGAAAAGGGAGTAGGAGTGAGCAACTGGGGCAGATGGAAGGAGGTAGAATTTCTTGGAACAGATAGATTACAGAAGGATTTTTTTTTTCCCCTATAAGTGCAGAGCCACTTCCAAAAGGCATTGCCTGCCTCTCACACAAGGCTGACATGCAGTTTCCTAGCTATTTGCAATGTCTTTTCCACCAGAGAATTTTGGCCCCATTGTGCCATGTGATGACTAATTTGAATGGCTCCTCAGTCACAAAGGGAGGTGGGTGTGTCTGGGCAGGATAGGGTTCCATTTTTTTTTTTTATAATGAAGCCATGAAATTATTATTGTTTGTGAAAATAATAATGGGTAATCCATTTACTGTTTAACAATCTAATCTTAGGAAGGTCTGACAAACAAGATAATATCTGTGAACATATGAAAATGAGTCAACCCCACTCAGAAAATTTGTCTTTTAACCTAAACTGTACCAGTGTTTTGAAAGAAAGCTGTGTGATTTTAAACTGGTATTATTATAATACTTAAGTATCAAATTCTACCACTTTTATTTTTAGAAGGTATCCTATTGGACCTTATCCAAATAAATTTAAACTCAATTTTTACTGGAAAGAGCTAAACCTTATTCTAACTAATGTAGTGTAGATACTCCCATGACTTGGGTGTGTAGCTGTTTAGAAAAGGCTTATTTTGAGGCATCAATATCTGATGTATACAGGAAAATTCTCTCCTTTAACATCTTGGTATCTCCATCACCAAGGTGTGCTTGTCAGAGGTGTATTGTTTTGGGGTAATAACTACACTTCAAATTCAGTAACTCTGTTATTTGTAGGCTGTCTGCCTGTAGCAGGCTCTACCAGTAACTAACCTGAAAGACAAGGAGGAAGATATAACTAGTAAAATATGTACCTGTTTACTTTCAGGATGGGATAGCAGCAAGTTCATACTTTTATATGCTCTGACAGCTGTTAAATTGTCCTAATCCATACTAGGGTTTCCCCTTCCTCATAACTTGTCATGCATTTTCTTTTCATCTGGAACAGGATGTCTTGTCTCCTGTTAAATATTCACCAATATTTTTTCAGCTGACCAGAAGATCTCACTACCATCATGTTGCTAGAATACACAGTATTCAAGGAGAGGAGGTGATATAAACAACCTGAGTTTAAGGCTTTTCACCGAAATGAAAAGAGAAAATTAAAATACTAGAAATGGTAAATGGGAACCATTTTGGAGGGGAAAAAAGGGATCAGGAAGGTCAAAATGTTTTAAAAAATTAGTGATTTCATCTATCCTCAGTATCTTCAGAGAATTTTTTCATGAGAAAATTCCAGAGAATTTGTCTCTTTATAGTTTTTCCCAGGAGAAGCCTGGGGAAGATTTTCAAATTCCCATCTAACTGATCTTTGAATGCCTACAGACATAGTAATGATACAAAGGTTACTCTTTGTATTCAAGTCCCTGTTGAAATATGTAATGCTATTAGTAGGTGGTTTTGAGGCAGTTTTGGGGAATATATGAGCTCCTAAAACATTACAATATCACTTGTAATTTTTTTGTTGACTGTTACAAGTTTGTATATTTATAAAATAATAGTTAATAAAAGAAGACCCCAGGCCTGAAATGGAGTCATCTTTGTTTATGTTGAATTAGGTTAGACTAGCTTTGCTTTGCTTTTCAATAGTTAAGCTTGACAGAGAATTCTAAAGATGTACATTGAGATTTTTGCTGTGATCTCCACTGTGTGGACTTCTGATATCTGAAAATAGGTGTCTTAGCCAAAGGAAATGCATTCCTCAGCTTAATATTAATGAGTAGAGTCAACTACAAATCAAAGCAGATGTAAATTTTACAGTATTAAGTTAGGCTGATTTCCATGGACCTCATTCATGAAGTTTGCGTGTGAGAGTGGAAATACTAATGAAAATAGAACTATTTAAGCAACATTGTACCTGGTTCTTTGACCTTGAGTTCAAATTTGACCTTGGAACTTCCAGCTATTACAGCATATGTCACATCATCTTCTTTTCCTACATTATTGATTGTCAGTGAATGCTTGTTTCCTTCTGCCTTGATGACATATTTCTCACTTTCAGTAATTTCTGTGCCAGCTCGCTGCCACTTCACCTTGTTGCCGGCTTTTTCTGTCTCTGCTTCAAACACAGCTGTGCTTCCGGCTGTCACCTCTGTCGTCTTTGGCTTCTTGGTAAACGCAGAAACTAAAAAAAGAGAGAGGGCTCACTAAAATCTGTTTTGCAATTGTGGCATATCTGGTGTAGTCAGCTGTTGTGGCTACAGCAGCTGTCTCCTTTCTCTTCCATCTGCCCATGCAAGATATAAATTACAACACTTTCCACAGAGAAGTTGTGGAATTGTCTTTCTGTTTATCAAGTTCTCTCTCTGACTGAGATGTCATATCTTCTCCATATTGTCATGAAATTAAATGGAATGGATAGCAATCTTATCTCACTGTTCACCTTCCTCTTTCTTTCCCCCATGGTGAGCTCTGATTTTTCATAAGTGAATGTTTTGATCTATGACAAGATGGTATGATCTGTATTCTCGCATATCAAGCTCTCTACATTATTTTGACATGCAGTTTTATTTAGAAATATTAATTCTATCCTAACTGTTGCTTAATACAGTTGTTAAACAGGATCAGGATCTATTCTTCAAAAAAAATTGCAGTTTGTAGAGTAACTTGTATCCTAATATACCACAATTAATTAGTGGTTCATCTTTAGTCCTTCTGTTTTGACTGATACACAATTTAGTGAAAAGGGATGCACGTTCCTATGTTGGCCCTTGTAATTTTATCCCCACTAAAATAATATTGTTGTTTGCATTCAAATGTTTAGTTTAGCATTAAAAATACTTGCCTATGTAGCAGTCAACAACTAGTTTTCTAATTAATTACAAGGTAGATCAAAATATTTCCCCTGTGTGTCTAGAAGCACTTATGATGCTTATAATGAGAAATAATTAAATTGTTAATGCATGGGGTGAACAAACATAAACCAAATTATCTGTTTTGGTTCATATGTAATCAAAGTATCACAACAGGTAGGAATTTGGAAAGCAAGCAATGTATCGTGCTTTTGGTCCATGAGTATCCCAATCTTTCTCAAGATTAGATTTTAATATGGTAACTTATTTTTATAATTTCTTTACTCTGATTTATTTATTTAGATTGCTTCAACTTTATTTAAAATATCTTTTTATATTTTATGCTCATGTTTTTATTTTAATGAAATCTGTTATCTTTTTGCTAATTGCCATGAGCTATGTTCATGGACAGAAATACAAGTAATTAACATACTGATTCATACACTGAACCATGTTTGTACATCATTATGGCATTTTTAATTGACTTAACCCTTCATAACCATGCTTTTATAAAATATTGTTATTCCATCGCATTTAATTATATCTGTCATCTCTGTGGCAAATTGTTTCTGGCTCTTTTACTTGGGCAGCAACAGGAATTCTTCCAAACACCAGAACAATGGTTACAATTAGCTTTAAACTTTTGTTCTGTTTCATGAAAATGAAGGGAACATGACATGGAAGTATTTTAAAAGAAAGAGTTTATACTAATTTTCAAACAGGTACTTTAGATAGTATAAATGGTGTATGACTAATAATACCATCTGTTCCTTTCACAAAATCTCTATTCCTGTAGCATGTCCTCAGACTGCATAAATTAATTGACCTCAGTGGAGTTACAACTGCAAAGATTTCATCTGATAGACTTCAGTCATAATACAGTTAATGTTTCTTGCATTGCTTTGCAAAGATTTCAAAGCTGCTTAGACATCAATTAAAGTATCCATTACAAATACTTTTAAAGTTTAGTATGTATTGTATTTTACCTCTCTTAGTTAAAGAAAAAGAAAAAAAGAATTTTCTCTTTATTTTTTCTTTTTTCCCCCACATTTTATATATTTGATGAAAAAACAATTGTGGTTTGCACTGAACCTATAGTATCCTTGACTTGAGCTCCTGTTGTATTCTTCTGCATGCTTTTCTTCCATGTTAAGATATGTGTGTGAGATTTCCTCTGGCATGCTTTTCTTCCATGTTAAGATATATAAGTGTGTGAGATTTCCTCTGAGTGTGGAATGTTGCTGCATGCTTTTATTTGATTTTTTTCTAACCTCAGGCCTGTCAGTGGTGTGGTTGCTATTAAACAGAATACAGTACTGTGTAGAATATAGGGCTCTATACTACAGTAGACCACAAAAATGCCTGTTATCAGTTGCACATTTGATATAGTATTTCACTTCAGTAAATAACACAGCAGCGTGTGCTTTGATGCAGTGTATCATGAATAATTGCAGAAGAGTTATTGTAGACAGTGGGTTTGATGAACAGAGCTCCAAAGACATGTAAAGGTGGCCAGGCTATGGCACACTGGGGAGCCAGGACAGTTCTGGAACCCACTCCTGAAATACCTATTATCTGGCTCCTCTCCCTGTGACACTAGAGATAAAGCAGCTAAGAGGCATGGTTTTTTGTCTCTGAGTGCTATCATCATCACTCTTCTGTTTAAGCACCAAAGAATCTATAAATATATTAATTACTTAACTGCAACGTGTCCTGTAAAGGTTCCAGCCTACAAGTGGCAGGGTTTCAAGACATGCATACTTGGAAATAACTCTCTGATCTGCTGCACACCCTACAAAGTGATTAGGTTTCTCACATTTACTTTAGATGACTCAACAAAACAGATTGTTGGCCAGAATTACATGCACAGTGAGAAATCTCCACCACCACATAATATTTCTGACTTTGGGGCAATCTAAATACATATGCAGAGGTTTACAACTACATCTCCTTGTCTTTTTTTCTTCTCTCTCTCCCTTTCCTGCAAAAAGTTTAATTTTAGTTCCAACTTAAAATGATTATGAATACTTCTACTAAAGCATAAAATTGGAAAAGCCCATAATTTCCCATGAGAATAAAGGCCTGCAAGAACAGTTGTTGAGATCTCAGTTTTTCACAGGCAAAGGAGCCTCCTTGCACTTGAGATTCAGAGTCAGTGGGTGACAGTGTCCAAAATAGTGTCTCCCTCTATCCATCTGTATTCCCTTTCATCTTTCACTGATCATATTTGCAGGAAATGTAGCAAAGTGTGGCTGGAGATTTTACAGGAAATGACTTTGTTACAAAAGAGAGATAATTGAACTAACGTGTGAAGAGAATGCCAGGATTTTTCCTTCTGGGAGAAAAATGGTCTGCTTCACAGAAGAATGAGAAGTGAGAAATCAACCATTCCTGGTTTCCTTCGTTGTCGCTGCTACTTTTACATAATGCATAAATATAAGTTCACCAGAAGTGTTGGGTTTTGGCTTGTGGTTTGTTTGTTTGTTTGGTTGGTTGGTTGGTTTTTGTTGTTGTTGTTGTTGTTTGGTTTTGGGTTTTTTTTCCTCATGCAGTTACAACAGTCTAATCCAGCCATTTCCTCATTAGGAATGTTCCCAAACAACACCATTCAAAACTTCTTGTCTGTCCTGAGAGCCTCACTTTTGCCTGCTTTTATCAGAAACACATTCCCCATGTGGCACTGTGTCTCATGTCATCATTTGGCTTCTGCCCAGATACGCCCCTCTGAGTCCCATCCATCCATCCCATACTCAAAACACTCTTGGATACAACCACCACCATCAGGCTGTGGAAAACGCAATGACTGTGACACCTCTCATGTGATGTTGTGGAATGTCTTACAGCTCAGACACTGACAGATCTCAGACACTGTCACATGTTTATCCAGACTCCAGTCCAACATGCACTTGGGAGCCATGGGGCTGGAGCACCTCATGACCAAGTAGCCCATGTCCTCTGCCATCCACTTTATTAACTCTGTGCTTCCCAGAAAATACTAACCCACCCCGCATGAAGGTAGAGAAATGTGACATTACTAACATACTACAGAAATTCTGGAGAGAAAGCAGAGATGCACATGAGTTACCAGTGCTGCTGCTGACGGGAATTACTGAAGGGAAGGAGAGCAATAGGCGCTCTCTGTGTATTTTGTGGGGATGGAATAGGAATTGCTGTGGGGAGAAACATGAGGACAGAAGAGGGATGTGGAACTAATAAAAAAAAATTACTCTAGAGCCACTGTGTAGTAACACATTTTCAGCACTTCACTTCTCATGTCCCAGACCTTCTTAATCACTTCTAACTTCCATAATGCAAAGAACTTCATATAACTTCTGAGTGATGTAAAACAGCTAACTTCTACCCAGGGAAGAATAGGAAGCAGGCTGTGTATGGTCTGCAGAAGTCTTGCAGAAAACTTTTCAGTGGCTAACGCTGCTGCTAGGAGAACTTGCATGCAGCACCCATCCTGTAGAAGTCATGTAGAACCTGAAGATGTACACATCGGCCATACAGTTAGGTATGTTACATGAGTTACAGCTTCATTAATCAGTAATAAAAATCTCTATTTGCAGGTCCATGGTCAGATTGCATTTTGATAATAATTTATCAGGAACTTGAAGAAATATAAAATACATTTTCTTTTGGACAAATTAAACTAGAATGAAATAATTTAAGTTCCAAGACCAATTTCCTTCACTTTTCAACTAAATAAAACAATAAAACTAACATTCTGCCTTTCTACTGCTGGCATTTATTAAATTTTCATACTAGCACCTTCATGCTTTCTCCCTTACTTTCTGACCTGCATTGAAGCAATCTCCTTCTAACATCCACTTCTACTTCAAAACTTTCTCATAAACTCCTGTATAAGATCCTAGAAAATGGCTAAGCTACTACCCAGGTTTCTCTCAGTTGTACTAATCATTGCTTCCTTTACTCTCTTTTTGAACTATCTATCTAGTTACTGCGCTTTTATTTTGTTTTGAGGCAGGGACTGTTTTTCTGTGGTCTTTGTACAGCATCAAATTGTTAGTAAGTAGCTACTAAGTACTGTGGTATCCCTAATAAGAATAAAAGTATTAGAAGCTAGAAGAGACATTCCTATTTGATTACTGGCAGAAAAAATTGAGGTGAGATGTATATTAAAATAATGTTTAAATTACTGGAATAATTTCAGTTCCTAGCCACATTTTCTAAATAATTTGGCTTGCTAAGAAACACAAACAT